>NC_133538.1:417472122-417772435 GCF_048544455.1 Silene latifolia | reverse complement strand
CTAGGGGGTACAAGGGGTGGTGAAGGGGTAATCCTTTCCATGGTCTCATTATTAATGCCATAGGTAAGCTCACTCGGAATGGTGTAATGTTGGGGAGGAACTCGAGATGGTCTCACATCCAGCAAGTGTCCTGTCGGGGGTAAACTGCCTTGTACGGGGAGCTTCACATACCAATCCGCATCTACTTTCCACCCGAATACATCCTTCTCCTTCGTGTCCATTAGCCAATTAAGGTAATTCAAGTGGTCAATGTCAAAGTATGGCATCTCAACGGTCAATGGCCTATCCACCTCCCCCGGTTCATAGTTTGACAAGCTTTTTGCCAACTTAGTTACCAAGGCACCGCAATCGAGGAGCATTTCTCCAGTTTGGTCATTCTTTCACAGGCTAGGCTCACTATGGGCACGACACTAAAGTAAAAGTACTCCTCACGGTAAGGGTTTAGGTAATAGCTCAAAAGCAAGACCTCGTTCGAGTTTAGCTTGCTAGGGTCATCCCTCCCATAGAGAATTATAGTCACAAGTCGAAGAAAGATCCTTAAGACGGGGTGCTCCACAACATTTACCTTCATGGCACTAACTATGGTACGATCGTTACTAGTGTAATGGCCAAAATACTTGGTGGCCATCATTTTCTTACCCACCTTGTCAAGGCTAAAAGCGGTCCTTCTCCGCACCCCCAAATGGTCTGCAAACACGTAACTACTCATGTGGAAGGGTGTGTTATTGAGCCTAAAGCTCATGGAGTGGTCCTCCTTGTTATAAATAAATGAGCTTAAGAGCTCGAGGGTAAGAAGGCGGTAGCTCCTCTCCCTCAAAGTATACAACCCCTCCATACCTAACACTCGGAAGATGTCATGTACCTCTTCTTCAATCTTTAAGGTCGTCAATGTTGTAAAAATTAATCTCATTATTTAACATATTCATATATGAATTAATTTATTTAGTCATAAAATAAATTGTTGATCTTATGCATGCAAACTAAATAACAAGATATGAGAAAATCGTTTTCTCACCATCAAAAATTCGGCTCAATGGGCACAAATGAAGGTCTCCTACCTTCATTTGTTCTTGAGCTAGAGAATACATTAGGATGATCCTCCAAGTATTCAAAGTAGAATACCTCCAATAAGTATCACTCAAGACTATCCCAAAATCCCACAAAATAATATGTACTAGATATTTGTAATGTGGTTTACCTTAAAATCGATTACTAATACTCATATACTACTACTAGTATTATTAGTGATTGATTTGTACAAATTTGATTCATAAAATTAATTTTTATGAAGAACAAGAGAGAGAGAGTTGTGTTTTTCATAAAACATGAGAGAATGAAAAATTGAGAAAAATCTCTCAATTGTTACACTACAAAACCGGTGGGTATGGGGGTTATAGGACCCTTTTCCTTTTTCCTTTTTGTCTTCACAAGACTAATTAGTGTAAGCCTTTGTCATAGTCAAGTCACTATCAAATGCCATAGACAAATGAATAAGACAAAACTTCTAAAATTGCCCACCAATTTTTTCGGTCATTATGTGTAATATGGAGTCCATTTTATTTTTGTCAATTGTACAATTGTATGTCATGTGACATGTGACATATCTTATGTCATGTTTTAATTTAAAATGCATATTTAACAAATTAAATATCATTTACAAATTAAATAAATCACATTTAACAAATGGACTAGTAATTCAAAATTAGTTTCACATAAAATGGTCATTTAAATACTAGTTAGTATAATTCACAACATCTTGAAATTATAACTAACATATCATTCTCATCTCGCGTGTTTCGCAAACACCGATTAATTTTAGTGATAATAATTTGTTCAATTTTAAGGAATTAATTAATCTGTATCGACATACAATTAATTAACCTTTTTTTTCAATTACGGGAATCGTCCTTTAGGTGTGACCTCAAGGGATCAACTGATCACCACCGTCGCACGACAGTAATGTCAAACTCTAGCCAGCCAATCATTACCGATATGTGTGGACCTGTTGACTATATATGTAATGTATCATCCCTTTCGTATTCTTGTTATGAGATTTAAATATGTGATCAATATGATCGACAATTGTGATCGATTATTGTCGGGGACACTTACTCCAACAATCTCCCACTTGTCCTCGACAAGTGTGCGCCACCAATTCTCTTGTCCTATTACTATCTCCCACTTAATGCAAGGTGTCTTTCGGGTCGTACTTGCAAGTGATCATATCGAGAGTGGTTTCCTCGATCTGGAGAATAACTGATTGACCAGAATTTTCTACCATAGAAACCTTCCAAGCGTGGCCACGCATTTCCAGTTCATTACTCCTCGAGTGGCCCTGAGATATTGTTTTAACCCTGACAAAGGGGTGGACAATTCCTATCGCATTATTCCCTTCGACTAGCCACAGCCATCATAACCCAAAATAAGCCCATTTGACCCCATTTACGAAGGTCGTAGTAACATAAATCAAAGTTAATCTGAAACTGTGCCATATTAGGCGAACAGTCTTTAGTCAAAATAATCGACTCATTAGAATACTATAGTAGCTCTCGCCACGACCAGGCTATATAAATTTGCCATAACTCTATAAGCGGTCACTGCCCGACAAAGTGTTCCTAACAGTCTGCCTATGTGATCAACTAGTCATCTCACATGACTGTATGGCACTGAACTTGTCATCAATCGCATCACACTCTAGTCACTTCGAGACGTCACCTCATACAAGTGACTATGGGCGAATACTATGTTAATCCGGGTTCACTTTAACGGGGTTCAATATCGCCATACAACCCGTTTGGATGTAACAAAGTATAATAAAAGAGTTTTAAAGTAAAACTCGAACGACAAATGCGATTATCACATATGAATAGCCAATGCCTGATTATTATTTCATATTCTATAATCTAATTAGATCTTGTATGTAGTTGTTCATCTCAATCCAATTGAAATGACATGACTCATCATGTTAAGCCTATGAATAGGCATTGTAAGTAGGTCTTAGCAACTCCCTGCTCAACCTTGCTACATACTTGTTTTCCTTTCGTAATGTATACATTTGCATTTCAAAACTTTCTGAGTACGTGTCTAGATCCAATCTAGACATAGGCTTTATTGCCTTAAAATAGGTCCCACTGTTTTCACAGTGTGCGGGACTCATCCCTCTTGCACATCCCATGATTGCAAGTGTACTCAATTTCCGTTGTAAATATTTCTCATTGTTCTTTATTGCCTAGAACGATTCTAGAAAATCTATTTCTTAAATAACATAGCCACAATGGTATCTTAACCATCCTAATGTGTTTTGATTATGGTTTTGTCGGAAACCATGCGCAATCTCAATTGTCAATTGTCATTTGTGTAACACCCTTACACAAAATTGCATCAAAAACACTTTGCTTTACATCCTTAAAGCTTCTGCAAGCACTTAAGGGTAATATTTATGGCTTACTTGGTAACTATTACTTAAATTCAATTTGAAACAATTCATCATACTCAAATTATATGAAGTGTTATACATCATTGCTCATTTAATTGATCCGGCAGCGGAAGCAAATGGAATCAATCAAATATGTTCAACTTGATTGAACTAGTCATGAATCTTATCAACATAAGACTTCTTATTTGATGCTAATATCATGTAGATTTATCTCTATAAATCCTCCATATATCCGGATATTAAAGATGTATTATAATACTCCAAAAGTCTTAAATCATTCCCAACGATCAGTATGTCATCCACATATAAGACTAATTAAAATTACCGTAACTCCCACTAAACTCCATGTATAAACACAACTTCTCGACTTATCGAGAAAAGTTTTATAACATGATCAAAAAATTGATTCCAACTCATTGATGTCCTACTTAAGACCCTCTCTTAAGTTTCACATTATCTTAGGATGGCAAGAATCTACAAAATTGATTCCTTCTAATTGAAGAAGTGGGTTTTAGATTCACTCGCTATATATATATCTCATAATGAAACACAATCCCTAAGAAGATCCAAATAGACTTAAGCATTTCAACTAGTGCAAAACCCTTTGCAACCAATCAAGCTTTGATATCTAACAATTCACTTGGAATTTATTTCGGATTTTCATGGCTCTAAGCCTTGTATTGAGTTGTGACTTAAACACTCTCATGTAAGTCATATGTTCATTACTTTCCAGAAGTAATCAACTTGAATCAAACAATTTTTTTTGTAAGTTGCAAGCTCTTTACTTTCTAAAAGTAACACTAATTCATCATCTTCAACAGGTGATGACTTTAACCTCGTAGGTTTTGAAGAAACAACGTCTTACACAAAATGTCTTATGTAACCAAAAAAGACCAGTTTCTTGCGACATAACATTCTTTGTGGCTCTTTGAATAATTTCTCCCACTCTGTCTTCTAGAAATAAACTTGTATTCTAGAAAGACAGCTTCACGAGCCACAAACCTGTTGTACTCGTGATTATAGTAAGGAAAAATGATGATTTGTTTCTTTTGAAAAACTTACAAACATGGTACCCTACCATTTCATATCTCATATGATTCGTTTTATATTTAGTGGAAAAATAATTTAGACAAAATGATAAAATCCCCAAAAGGATCAAGTAACTCAAAGTAACTTGAATGAAGTCCAAACCATATCGAATAGCGTTTGATTTCTTTATCCAACCACACATATCCCATAATGCGTGCTAAGAAAGATTAATTTGTGATACTATATCACATTTCCTCTGGCTTATATCAAAGTCTTTACTTTGATAATCCCATCACGACTAAATCGTGATTCTTTGAACTCTTTGAACTTCTTCAAAGATTTCTCTATTTACCTTATAAAGTGAACACATTAGCGTCAACTTAATTCGTTGGTAAAAGAAAATGATCAACCTATTTTGGATCAATGATTTACAACCTCGATCTCCTTTTCAACCAAAAGGCACAAGACATCTTGCTTTGAATACAAGATACGCATATACCATAAGATCTAATGGTTTCAAGAGTACTCGATAACTCTTTGCGTTCATCATTCCAGAATCCGAGGTTTAATCTTGGGTTACCAATTTGAGTCTTGCATCATCTTCATGATATATCATTCTAGTTTGGTTTAGAATATAATCACCTTGATAATGGGCTAGCCATACATCAAATCATGGTGTATAGGGTCACAAAAGTGAAACCTCTTTTGTATCTTAACAAGTTTTATTCTTATTTAGAGTTTATGCACTTAATAATCACAATTAAGTACAACTCTAAACCCAAAACTAGATTGAGTACACAATGACTCTATCTCTTAACATCATTTAATGCTAGTCGTCATATTATAATCATCTTATGTATCAAATACAATGATGAAAACCTCCACTGGTTTCTAATATTGACGAAGTAGTACTAGCAAAATTTATGTTAATCAAATAAACATTTAAAGAAGAAGGTCCCATTAGATGTCTCACAACTAACTTGTTGATTCTTCAATAATTTGGGGTAGTTTCCTTTCTAGCGTCCAACAATTAAGACAATGGAAACTTTATCGGTCGGGATTGATAGGTTTAGTATCGTTATTCTCAATAACTTTACTTTTAACATTACCTTGTACCAATTCCATTCTAATTTTACTTCTTTAAACCAACCCTTTTCTTAACGGTTTAAGAGAATGCTCCCACCCATTTCAATAAGTCTTTGCTAAGAGAAGCAAAATTGAAATTCATGAAGACTACTCTTCATTCGTTTGTTTAGTCTTAAAACTTTCATTGAAGTGGTTGCGGTATTTTGGTCAATTTTGATTTCCAACAAATCTCGTTACCAAAATGATGTAATGTTTCAAAGTACTTAATTCAATTAAGCATATGAGAAACAATTCATTGTAAGTAGATATGTTAGTCAAGAATCAAAAAACCCTTTTGATCACAAATAACTTTTATCCATACTCTTCACAAGAGATCCTTACAATGGATAATACGAGGTTTTTAGAAGAAAAATACAAATTTTGTCTTTAGTTACGATGTTTTAATGGAGATTTGAACTAAAATCGAAATGATATCGTATATAATTTGAGGTAAAGAAATAGAACAATATGATAACGGAATAATGAAAAACAAAATATTTATCGTTATAATAATACGTGTAAATATAATAACAAGTAAAGCATAGTGACCTCTACCCAACTATGATAAATGATTCCAAGATCCAAATTCATATTAACTTGGGCACGGTAGGGCCGATTCATCCCTTATCAATATAACTCGGTGGATTAACTCTTTAATCGATTATACTTTTAGAACTCTTGGTCGATAAAATTACATTAATATTTATCTTTAGCCTAAAACACATCCGGCAATGGTCGAGAATACTCTTGTTAAGTTCAACCCAAATTTTGAAAAAATGTGTCCATGATCCAAATCCACATCAACTTGGGCACGGTAGGGCCGATTCATCCTTTATCAACATGAATTCGATGGGTAGACATTTATCACCCACTTCTCCTACGTAACAAGGTTTGTACCCCGGTAGGGCCGAGTGCACTCCCTCATGAAATAGGTTTTCAGGGTTTCTCCTTTTTGGTAAGGCTAAGTCTCAATTGTTTATTTTAGCGAGAGATCATGTCAATTTATTATCTATCACGTTTTAAGTGAACTAAAGCGGTGAAATACGATAATTGTAATTGACATGGTCGATAAACTCAATTTAAAATGCATGTTTAGTTATGGCGATTTAGCGATGCATGCAACATATAAATAAAATGCAAAGCATAAATATAAAATCCTAGTATGGCCTTCTTAAAATAGTAAATCTAATAAACTATTACAAATTCGGAAACCAACTCCTTTGGTCCCTTGAACTTCGGTCTTGGCACGCATTTCAAGGCAACACTTTCTTTGATGGACCGCCTTCTCTAATGGCACCGTCTTCAAGGTACTCCGGAATAAATAAATTACAAAATGAATTACATAATTTCCTATTATACATTTGTAATTAAAATAAAAATAAATCTATTAAATTACAAAACCGTGATACGAAATCACAATAATTACAACCGAATCAATATTCCCATACATTTCGGGTAATATCAATTAAAAGTAAGGCCATACTAAGTAAAATTACATAATTCAAAAATTACATAAAATTAAAATATGACAATCATAAATAAAATGCAGCATTATAATATGTATGAACATGCTAGATTTTATGCTAAATCGCCTTTAAAGAGCCAATATCGTAGATTAATCGGTTTTTACGGATTTGCGTGATTTAACCTTTTAAAATCACAATAATTACATAAATTCATATTTATGTACAAGTTAATTACCCTAGCCATCTTAGGACTCAAAATTAGTCTCCACTAACATTTGACAATAATTAAACTTGATTTCTTAATATTGTTCATAAATGGACCCAAAAATACAAAATTTATGCTATAAAATTCAAATTAAATTATAAAAATTTCAAATAATTTCGAAATTTGAAATTTAAACTCATGAACATTCTGGAAAAATACCATGACACTCATAATGTTCAAAACTTAGGTTAAAAATTTTGAAAATTTACCGAGCAAAACAATGTTGCGGTTTATCGGTTTTAACAATTATGACCATAAAAATATGAGAAAAATTATATTCATCAACTTTTCACTTTTAGATATGAGATATATGATAAAATGCAACATGTGACGTTTTTCCTTTACCCATGAAGTATGTTTTAGCATTATTACTAATTATAGTCACTATTTATGTGATTTTTCATCAAAAATTCATAAATCATGCATAAGGACTTCATTATAGCCAAGTATTTTACACACATCTTGTAAAATTTCATCTGATGACATACTAAATTTTCATGACCAGATTCGAAATATAACTCATATTAACCTATTTACCCATTTAAATACGATTTCAACTTGAAAAATCCATATTTCGAGCAAAAAAACTCATTTTATCATGAACATTTACAGGCCATCAGTGGATAATATATGTGAAAACATATCCAAAAACCACTGAAAAATTCAAAGTTTAGCTATTTTTCGTCCAAAAATGACATTTTTATCATAAAAATCACATTTTAATGCCAATAATCTATAAAATGAACAATAAAATCCATAAATAAACCAAAAAGTCCTAAAAATCACTTAGGACCTGAAACTTTTAACATGCAAGGTTATTTTTAGGTTTATCTTCATAAATCCAAATTAATTAGTTTTGTATGTTAATCATATAACTCGGAAAAACTATAAACCGATTTGCATGCAAACAACCTAAGGCTCATGATACCGCTTGTTGTAAAAATTAATCTCATTATTTAACATATTCATATATGAATTAATTTATTTAGTCATAAAATAAATTGTTGATCTTATGCATTCAAACTAAATAACAAGAGATGAGAAAATCGTTTTCTCACCATCAAAAATTCGACCAAATGGGCACAAATGAAGGTCTCCAACCTTCATTTGTTCTTGAGCTAGAAAATACATTAGGATGATCCTCCAAGTATTCAAAGTAGAATACCTCCAATAAGTAGCACCCAAGACTATCCCAAAATCCCACAAAATAATATGTACTAGATATTTGTAATGTGGTTTACCTTAAAATCGATTACTAATACTCATATACTACTACTACTAGTATTATTAGTGATTAATTTGTACAAATTTGATTCATAAAAATTAATTTTTATGAAGAACAAGAGAGAGAGAGAGAGAGATAGAGTTGTGTTTTTCATAAAACATGAAAGAATGATAAATTGAGAAAAATCTCTCAATTGTTACACTACAAAACCGGTGGGTATGGGGGTTATAGGACCCTTTCCCTTTTTCCTTTTTGTCTTCACAAGACTAATTAGTGTAAGCCTTTGTCATATTCAAGTCACTATCAAATGTCATAGACAAACGAATAAGACAAATGTATAAGACAAAACTTCTAAAATTGCCCACCAATTTTTTCGGTCATTAGGTGTAATATGGAGTCCATTTTATTTTTGTCAATTGTACAATTGTATGTCATGTGACATGTGACATATCTTATGTCATGTTTTAATTTAAAATGCATATTTAACAAATTAAATATCATTTACAAATTAAATAAATCACATTTAACAAATTGACTAGTAATTCAAAATTAGTTTCACATAAAATGGTCATTTAAATACTAGTTAGTATAATTCACAACATCTTGTAATTATAACTAACTTATCATTCTCATCTCGCGTGTTTCGCAAACACCGATTAATTTTAGTGATATAACTTCTTAAATTACTAAATAAAATCTTATTTAATCACATTGTAATAAGATGTCATTTTCTCTCTTATGATAATAATTTGTTCAATTTTAAGGAATTAATTAATCTGTATCGACATACAATTAATTAACCTTTTTTTTTTTCAATTAAGGGAATAGGTGTGACCTCAAGGGATCAACTGATCACTACCGTCGCACGACAGTAATGTCAAACTTTAGCCAGCCAATCATTACCGATATGTGTGGACCAGTTGACTATATATGTTATGTATCATCCCTTTCGTATTCTTGTTATGAGATTTAATTATGTGATCAATATGAGCGACAATTGTGATCGCATTATTGTCGGGGACACTTACTCCAACAGTCAAAGCACTCTCCGATACGCACCTCGTGGCGACGATGCGCCTTCCAGCCATGACAAGGAAAGTATTCCTATGGGCCTCACTCTCAAACTTACTCCCGAGCACCCCGGAGCCGTGATGGAGGGCGGTGCCTCGGGTTGTTGGCGGGCATTCCTTCCGCGGTTGCTCCTTGAATTCTTCGACATGCTACAAAACCGGTTCACACAACAAAATATAGGATAGAAGGATACGAATCAAAACTAACTTGGAATTGAATGAAATTATCCCCAAACACTTTTAGTCGACATGTATGAGATAATGTAAGAACTTATTTAAAACACAAATTTAAAACCAAGAACTTATTTTAAACACAAATTTTCCGAAAATTGAAATTCTTATGAGATAATGCAACATTAAATCCCAATTAAAACATTATTCAATGCCTCTAGCTATCACCCAACTTTAATCATGCTTGACTCAAAAATGAAATTCAATATCAAAACATTTTGTATAAGGGCCATTTGTCTCGAAAAAACCTTGGAAATTTTGTGACGAAATGTCCGACTTAAGATGGTACATGGTATTACTAACCAAGTTTGGAGTATTAAAAGACAATTAAGGCAACATTTAGCTTGAATGAAATCAAAATCCGGGCATGTACATTACTTATTTTCGAACTTTTAAGACGAAAATGTTCAACGTAAGACTTCACAAGGTATCTTAATCAAAGACTAAAATAACATGGGGCACCTAGACCATGTTGTAAGCATAAGAATCAAAATTTTGGCATGTTTACTACAAATTTGGAAAATTTGACCAAATTTTAAGACGGAAATTTTCGACTTACATCATGTTATAGCAATACTCACAAAGATTATATCCTTTTTAACACCATTAAACTATGTTTGAGATGTAAAAATCAAAATTTGTTCATACATGCTACATATCTTGAAAATTTAGTCAACTTTGAAGGTGGAATTTTCATTTTTAAGACAATGTACCATATTACTAGTAAGGATGGTAGTCTTACAAGACAAATAAACAATGTTTTACACATGAAATATCAAAATTTGGGCATGAACACCTTAAAATTCGAAAATTTAAGACACAAATTTTAACATGTAAGACAAGATCCATCACTAACAACAAAAGTTAAGCCTTTGTTGTTCAATTAAACCAAGCAAAAAAAGCAAGAATCAATTTATTGACTCAAGTACCCTAATTTTCGAGTTCAACAAATTTGGGGCAAAATTCTTCATGAAAATTTGATATTGAACAACAACAATGATGTATAAAGCTAATTACTACCATGAATTAAGTAAAAACATGCACACATTTGCCAAAACTTGAACAAATTAGTGTAGATCTAAGTAAACTCAAATTGGGGAAAAATAAAAGAGAAGATAAAACACTTACATTGTTAATTAGTGGAGATTAGTGAAGTAAAAATGAAGTAAGAACTTGAATTCAAGCAACAAATCACTACAATGGAGTTTTGGAATTATTTTTAGAGGAATTTTGGTGGTGAGAATATGAGGTAAGATGTAGAAATGAAGAAGATAAGATGGAGTAAAAAGTAGATTTTACTCGAAAATCTGACCCGTGTAAATCACTCGGTCGAGTGCCGAGTCCACTCGGTCGAGTGGCCGAGTACCCATTTTCCAGAAACTTTAGAGATCCTGGAAATTAGTCCACTCGGTCGAGTGCCTTGTCAATCAGCCTAGTGCTGGCTCGTACTCGTTCAAGTGACTCCCTACGGTTCGCAATTTCCGATTAACTTGAATGATGGTATCCCAGCATCAAAAGAGAAAGTTTGGGGGCTCACCGACTGTCAGCGAATCCTCTTGAGTTGGCTCATACGTTATCCTACTTATTGTCTGTAACACCCCCTTCTTACCCGACCAAGGCAATGGGAGGATGTTACCATCTCGGTTTCCCAAGGCAGTGAATCAGATTTGCAATTAAGAAACATTTAATATAAATAATATATTTTATGAATTACATAACTATGAAGGAATAATAAAGAATACAAGTTAACTACTACAACCTCTCTAAAGAAGACTATGTTGACTATCTCATGTCGTCTCGACTCCAAGTCTTAAGCTTGTCCCGTCTCGCGCGTGATGTCAAATCAACTTGTACTGAACCTGCTCCCCATATGATAGAAAATATTATATCGATCGACACAGGCCACTCCAGAAATAGGTGACTATTTACACACAACCCAAACACGTCAGTTTCAATAAATACACATAGAACACGATGCAATATGTAAGTATGCAATATGCCGATGAAATGCATAACCCATGTCTATACAACACCACAACAGTACCGGGACACGCGCAGCCGTACCCACAACCACACCGGTGTCAAAGACACGCTCACGACACCACACCTCACATATAGGTACTCGGGACACGCGTGGTACCGGGTCCGGAAGCCAACTGGATTCCCTGCCAAACGTCGTGCCGCAACCACACGAGTCCCTCCGTACTCAAGCCATTAATGTGCACATCCCCCTTAGAGTTGGAAGCTCCAAGGGGCTACTCAAGCGTAAGACGGTCTCCCAGCCTTACGTCTCCACAACAACCATAATGACGCCACCAACGTCTCTAATATGATATAACAACAACCAAATATGCAACATGAAATACGACCCTAATTATGTGACTCATCATAGGGTCAATCCCAAATATCATGAACACAAATCCCTCCATTATCCCAACTCCTCCAGTCGTCATAGACCAACATCATGTTATAATGCATTTCCGACAATACGCGATATTCACCCTAATTCTCGACACTAATATGATGCAACACGACTCATAATATGCAATGATAATAAAAGACACACAAATATGTACACACATTATCAAAACCGAGTAGGATAAACCCACCTATAGCAATTTCATAAGCTACTCGAATTCGACCTGATTTCGGCTCATAAAATCGTCTCGTCCTAAATAAATCATACTATCACAATATATTCTACACTATAATACTATATAAAACCCCTTATTATCACCCATTAATTACCTATATTACACATACTAATCACTAACTAATTACCCACAACAAAACCCCCAAAAGTTAGGGTTCATACTAATTAGAAAAAGGTAAATCTCAACTTACAAGGTGAAACAAATGAAGAATAAGATGAGCAATTTCCTAATCCAAGCATGAATCCCATAAGAAGGTGTTTAGGTGGGTTTTGGAGATAAGGGAGAGGATTTGGAGTGAGAAAGGAGAAGATAGAATGATTTAGGCTAAGATCCCGAATTACGTATTATCGGGTACTGTTCAGTGGCACTCAGTCGAGTGCCAGTTTGTAACACCCCCATCTACCAAGGAGCCTTAACAAGACTATCTCTAGCACATACGGGCATTACCATCTCGGTTGCTCGAGGAATAGTAAATATCATAACGTCAATGAAAGAACATTTTAAGTTTATTACAGGTTTAACTTGGCAGAAGAAATGATACAACTGAACAACAAATACTATAGCTATGGTGATACTACTCCATGCCAAGACCCGGTGGAAGACTCGTCCCTTCGACATAGCCAGCTAAGCTGCATATATCAACACCTGCTAAGACTAACTGCTCACCATTATAGATCACGGTAGACACATAACAAGAAAGAAAGACAAACAACACCACACAAGGTCATTAACTAAAGAACAACAGACAACACAAGATACAAGACACACATCCATCTCCAACTCCCATCACCCATCAATCATCTGACTAACTCGAAGGTAAAGTCATGCCAGAATATCCATCGCAACAGATACTCCACACCGCCAGTGGGGGACCGCATTCTTTACAACCTAAGCCCCGCTCATCTCCCTCGAGCGAGTAAGCTATGACCATTAATGTGCGCATCCCCCTTGTGACGGGAACCATAAGGGGCGAATTAAGGGCGTGAAGCCATTCCCAACGATGACTCCACTCAGCCAGGGATGCACCCCGTACACAACATAAAATCACTATTACACAAGCAGCAATACTATTCATCACACAAGATAATTAATCAACAGTACTGAGTAGGAAAACCTACCTTTAACAATTAGCTACAACACTGCATAAGACCATATGACGATAAGACAACCTACATCAACACCTATCATAACCAGTAGGGAAAACCCTATTACTCACAACATAACCACAACAAACCTAGGTATGTTGATGATGATGATGACTTACTATACTCGGTATTCCGGCGACAAGACGCTACCCGACTCAAGTATCCATCCCCATGGTGTCTCCATGTGAAAAAGGAATCTCAAGGGTTGAAGGTGGGTGGAGGAGAGAGGTATCGTCAATTAGGTTTAGGAAAAAAAGAAATGAAAAAAAAAACTGATTTTGGGTTTACGACTTCACGATATATAACTTACCGCTGGAACAGCCATACTCGATCGAGTATGGGACTTACTCGATCGAGTAGCCTCTACTCGATCGAGTCCCTAGAATACTCGATCGAGTAGCCTATGCTAGATCGAGTTCCCCATGTCTAAAGGTCATCAAGTACTAAGTCCGTTTGTATGAAAGGTTCTCAAAGGTCTACCACATGTCCAAGGTCAGTCAACGGCTAGTCAATGGGTCCCTAACGGGGCGGGTATTATAGTTTTGCCCTCTTAAAAAGAACTTCGACCCCGAAGTTCAACTTATCATCTCCCGCAACAAAAGGTGTATGTTAAGTCAAGACAACTAACACAACTTAACCTGGCGAGAACTGTTATAGCCACACCCAACATACTACACACTTTCCATGCCGACTAATCATCATCATCTACCTTTACGAACAGACCATCAAACACAACTCCCTTCCAAGTCACAATCAACTCGACACAACCAACTTACTTACTCAACCAAAACTTAAGCCACTAAACATCTCAATTGCATAAATAACTGATTAAATTACTCAATAACCGTTTAAATCATTTACTCAACAATTACATTACTTAACAAATGATTAAATTATTTGAACAACAATTAAATTATACAACAGAAATAACAAATAAATTACCAATGAAGTATCCTAAAGACGACATTTTAA
Source organism: Silene latifolia (assembly GCF_048544455.1). Lineage (NCBI taxonomy): Eukaryota > Viridiplantae > Streptophyta > Magnoliopsida > Caryophyllales > Caryophyllaceae > Silene > Silene latifolia. Next base: position 417,757,817 of record NC_133538.1, on the reverse strand, counting down.
GCATTTTTCCTGTGCGACATTACTCTTCCCCTCTTAAAAGGAAGTTCGTCCCCGAAATTCACCTTCAAGACGAGATATAAATATTACAAGAAAATGAAAACCATTACCTAATCTTGACATTAAGAGATGAACCAACACATGATGAAACCAACAATCAAAATCTAACCCTCTTTGACATTACTTGTAAAACATGTGTTCATGTGAGTACATCGAATAAAAATAACACACAAAATGATTAAATTATGCGTAGCAATACCAATCCAATATATGTGAAATTTAAGTAATTTGTCCAAGTGACATTATGAAAACATGATTACCCAACAAAATTATCTCAGAATTATTACGAATAATTATACAGATTGAGCAACCGCATAAGACGACAATTAAATACAAATTAGCACCCATATCAAATTACTACCACTATTTAGCTCTTGGATACATTCCATACGCATGTAGAAAACACGAATTAATAATTAACGGTCATAGCACAACATATTACGTCAACAAAGTATCCCCCATAATCTCCATGTGACAAGAAAACCGTTTAGAAACACAGGCAGGGGTACTCGATCGAGTTCAGGTCAGGATACTCGATCGAGTTAAGCATACTGGATCGAGTATCTATAGATCAGAATGCTCCTTAAGATGTCATACGCAGATACTCGATCGAGTTGAGGGCTCTCGATCGAGTAACTGCAGGTCAGAATGCTCCCAAACGCGTTATCAATCAAGGAAGATGTGTCAAGGTTTGGGGTTTCATCCTGACTCCATTGTACCTATGTGACAAAACTAGCAAATCCAATAGAAAAAAATATGGCCGTATGGCCAAATACAAACCGAAATCAAATCTAAATAACGATAAAACAAATGTAACAAGCTAACACAAGTCCGCTAAAACAATACAAACAAGAAAATCACTCGAGGTCGCCTCCTCGCTCCTCCTCCATCTCATCCTCTCCTCCTGCTCGTGAGGTGCCAACTCCCGACGTGCCTCCTCCAGTAGTAGCTCCCGTGTCGGGGTCTCCTCCTGCTCTCCATGGTGCAAGGCACCCATAGGGGTAGCTCGAGGGGTCTCCCCATATAGCCGGGTAAACTCCATAGGAATGAAAGATGCCACTATCATTCCCCACGCCTCGCCACTAAACCGGTTGGGCCAAGCTGGTCCCAATACCCTGGACTTAGGCCATCTCGTGGAGGATCTGAAGCACCAAGGCATTGGACATTCCCTCTGTAAGCTCGCTAACCTGCATCTGAGGGCTGAAGGAAGACGGGTAACTGGGATACTGGTACTGGGGTGGTCCAGGCTGCACAAACTAAGACTCCCCCACCACCTCTCTCACTCTCCTGGGTCCTCTCCCCTCCCCAGGCACCTGGTCCTCCCTCCTCGCCCGGTCTCCCCTGACCGGCTCAGGCATCTCCTCGAGAAGCTCGTCTAAGACCAGGTAGGTCTTCTCGGGGAGGTCAGACTCAGCCATCGGCTCAGACAATGGAAGATGATCTGGGTCGGGCACTATCATCCAACTCCTACCTCTCACCCTCCAAGCTAACCCACCATCACCCAACAGTCTCAACCACTTCTGAGAGATGAAGTAAGCCCTGTCCAAAGTCGGAACAACTGGAACCAAAGGTTTGAGGGCTGAAGAAGCTTGAAAACTAGTCAACCTCTCCGCTAGGCGAGTGACGATAGCACCACAACTAAGGTATTTGGTGGTAGACTTGGCCATCAAGGCCAAACTGGCACATACTTTGGTCGGGGCACTGTAAGCAATGCGCTCCTGTCATGTGGGGTTCAGGTAAGAGACCAACAATATCACCTGTGGACATGGGGGGCCCACATGGGCGCTTGGGGAAACAAGCGTTTGCATTTGTGGAGTCGCCACCAATTTATTGTGGAAAATTGGAAACCGTTCGAATACCTCTTGCCATGTCAAGACACAAAGTAGTGACATGAACACTAAGAACTCGTTACCCTTAGCATTCTATGTCTAGAATGACTCTCGTGGATGCCAATGAACACGGATGTTCATAGAGATCTGGAGGAAGGAGTGAGGGTACGTATTAGGAAGCTCTTTTGATCGAACCCCTAATCCCGCCCGCCTCGTTAGCAGCCTCTACTAATGATTAGGGAAAATCATCTATACTTGATATGTTGTCGATTATATGCATGCAATGCAACAAACAACGTTTTAATCCTAGCATGTGAGAATTAAACTAAGTCGATGAACAAATAATTTAACATACAAAGGGGGTCGAAGTAAGGATTTAGGGTTAATTACATGTGAGAACAAGCAAACAATACGATAATAAAGAGTATAATAAATGAAATACGAATAATTAAAATTACAATAATTACAATGATTTGATGATTTACGTCGAAAATACGTTTAAAACGGATAATTTGAGAAAAGAAAAGGAAAAAAATTAAGGTTAGAAAATGGACATATTAGTGGTGATATTATGATTAATAGTCGATTAATTCGTAAGCTAACGAACTAGGTCAAAGCAGAAACGGAAGTTCAGGGACAGAATTCACCCAAGAACAGGCGCAGCAGAGCTGCGTCCCTTGAAAGAGGCGGAGTGGTCACTGCGTCTGTTCCTGAGGTGAGTTCTGGCTGTGAAGCCGGAACTGCATATCGTTAATGTTCATTGGTAAATTTAATGATCGATTACTGACATTCGACTCAAGTTTAAGGGATTTAACAGGTTATTTACATGTAAATTGATTATAAAAGCAATAAAGAACAAACTTAAATGAATTAGAACGAATTATAGACTAATTATGAGTGAATTAAAGATTAATATGAGATTAATTACAACTAATTTAGGTCAAATTACTAAGACGGAAACGAATGTAAGACGCGATAAACTGATGAAAATATACAAAAGTCGAATCTCTTCTATAGATTTGATATGAATGAATCGAATCTCCAAAGTCCGAGTTTGATTTTAATGATGAAACGAGATTGACTAAGTTAACGATTAGTGATTGATCGAATCGAATGTATGATGAAAGTGCCCTCGTAAAAGGAATTGAATTAAATTGATTAGATTGATTGAGTGGAGTTGGTCAAATTGGTCGGTCATGTAAAACGTAGCTGGTATTCAGAAGGATCCGAGCTTACGTGGTCGAAAGTTCAAGCACGTAGACGCCAATAAGCAAAGAGCACGGTCTTAGAATGCAAAGGGAGAATAGAAGGGCGGGCACTCGTTTGAGAAATATGAGGAACAAAGGTCCCTATTTATACTAATCGCACAGAAGAATTAGGGTTTCGGTAAATATTTGGAAACAAATCTCGAAAAGATCTTAAAATACGCAGAAAAGAGCTGGGGAAGAGGCACAACAATCACTGCGGCTTTTGGAAGAGGCGCAACAGGTGTTGTGTCCTTTCCCCAGAAGTTTCCTCCGGCGGAAGAAAGATTTTCCGCGTTTCTGTTATGGAATTGCAGTAGATCTCAACTTCCTTATTATTTAAAATATAATTTCGGGATATATTTTTCAAAAGATGAAAAGATTAAAATTATGGAATAGAAATATCCGGAATATTCCAGAACATTCCGACTCGGCATTTTAAACGGTTTATTAGAAAATGAAGACGGTTTTTGATCCAGACTCCAAATGAACTCTAATTACTGTCAAAACGACCGTAATGGAGCGTAGATGATGACCAAGGGGTAGACACAAGTATTTGAGCTATCACTTGACGATAAACTTACGAATTGTCATAAGTCGTTCCGTGTACCAAACATGCGGCCCAATAATCACCGGGTGGTTTGTGGGAGGTGCAGAAATGAGGTATCTACAGATCCCCCACTTTGACTGAGACTTAGACAAGGCGAAAGTCAAAGTATAGCTATCAGGTCAATCGAAGATTACAACCTGACTACTATGGCGACGCGAGGCGGCTCAAGGGGTCTGAGCCAATGACCTGTCATCGGGAACATTTTAGAGTCTATCGACTATTGGGGAGGGTCGTTTAAAGTCCATTAGACTACGTAAGGAAGCTCGCCAGTCATAAGAAGAAACCATAACTGAGACTTCTTTCTCGAGATGCTTCCGGAGGTGCGTAGGAGCTGAGGGTAAGCTTAAGAGCTAAGGCTAGGATCTAAAGGATATATAAAGGTTGTACTAAAGGTGTGGGACCCTAAAGGAAAATATCGGCGAGAAGGTACCCTAAGGGTAACTATGGTTTTGGGCGTATGAACTCGGAAAAAGGTGGCTTCAAAGGAGTGCGATCCTATCGGTGAAAGCTAGGTGTGAGAAGATAGGTAGTTTGGGAACCTACAAGATAGTTGGTATGAGAACATCTGGAAGGAACAAAGCGTAACATAATATTGAAGGCAGCAGGACGTTGGTAGAAACTGCTGGGGGAATCTGCTCGCGTCGGTTCCGAGCGAACTCCATATCTAGAGAGGTACAATTGGCTGTCATGAACTCTTGGTGGGAAATAGTTGAGGTGTGTCGAAACACCGTCGACGAAAACCTGCTCGTTGTTGCAAGCGAAGTCTTAATAAAGTACTGCGACAATTCGCAGTCTGCTCGACAATACGGGTCCGGACGAAGAATAAACATCAAATGGACCAAATATACGATATATGGTATTGGAGAAGAGGTGCACCAAAGATGGGCCCACGAATAACGAACTTGTAACGAATTTTTGAAAATCGAATTGGAGGGAAGATGAGGAAGAGGCGCAGCACCTGCTACGTCTTTTCCTGGGTTCGTCCCTGTCTGAGTAAAAACTCGACAGAACCCGTGTTTATTCATAATAACAAAACACAAAAACCTTTAAAACTCTCTCAAATTCCGTCGACATTCGCCAAAACTTTATCAAAATATTAAATTTATTATGACTAATCAAGGTATGTGTCTCATTCTTGCTTTAAACATCCGCATTTTGCTTAATTTGAGTCGAGAAAATTAGGGTTTTCAATCCTAATATGTCGAAAATTTGGGGCTTTCCCCCAAATGAATTTGCCAGGTGAAATTGACCTTAGAAATAGATAATTGGTAGTGTAAGGAACATAACCATGTGCTATCTTCGAATTTTCATTGAGTATTTGAGCATTTGAGTAGAATTGAGACGGTTTCTCAACTGTTTCGTAAATTGCTTCGAAAATGGCCTTAGGATTGCCCATTTGTGTTGAAATTTGGTATTTTAGAATCCTTGTGTGATGGGTAAACTTTCTACCATCTCGGATTTTTGATTTATGACGGCTTTTTCAGGGCACTTTTCTAGGGCATAATCGCCGTTATAGCGAAATACTGCCGAAATTTCGGCTCAAACCCATGACTAGGCTCGAACTTAGACTTGAATTGACCCATTTTACCATGTGAGTGGTCGGGTTTCGAAATAAATGGCCAAAGATGGCGAGAAAAGCCATTCTCGGAGCTTGAAAGGCTTGAAAACACCTTGACTGAGGCTCACCGTCACTTGACGCGACCTAATTTACTCTTATTTTACAGGTAACATGGCTCTACGTCAGGGAGGGCTCCCATGGACGTGGATACTGACTTCGACCCTTCTCTTACTTTTGAGGAGGTGTTAGAGGAGGCGTTTGCTGAGGAGGAGGCCCAGAGGCGGGCCAACGTCGGACGAGGGGGTCACCAGCTAGAGAGGGCACCCTAGTGGGCTGAGAAATGGGATGGCCGATATCTCATTTGGGCTGTGGAGATTCACCTGTCTTATGGGACGGTGAAGAGCATGGTAAATCTCAAACTCGTCATTCCTTCATCATCTTTATTTACTTATTTATTTGCCATTTCATTTCTCTTTCACATCTAGCTAAAGATATCTTTACGTCGAATCGATATAGGAGGCTGGGAACATGAGGTCCTTTTCTGGCTACACGACGATGATGGAGGCCTATGGGAGACTGTCGGAGGAGGAGCATGCCATCATTGAGCTTGGTGCTTTCGGAGCTTTGGTGGGAGCGTGGAGGGAGATCAGGGATGGAAGCTTCGGGCTAACCTTTGCCTAATTCGAGCCTTCTTTAATCGGTACTGGGACACGACCTCGAACTTTTACATGCCTTTTAGCGAGGTCGAGGTTTTGTTGGAGGACTACATCATGATTTATGGTCTGCCGTGTGGAGTGGAGTTTGTGGTGTGGCCGTCGACGGCCATGATGGTGGACTCGGCCGAGGCCAGGAGATTGATTGGCTGGAACCTAGCGGCGAGTGCTGCTATGGTTCCCGGGTTAGTGCCGAGCTCCTATGTCAGGGATTACTTTGCCGGTAAGACCCCGATGGTGGTGACGATAGATGGGAGGAATGTGGTTCCTCCTCCTTGTACTGCGGAGCAGAGGGCTCGTCTGTGGCTCTGGTGGTTCTTGTCTTCACTCTACCTTGGCGACAAGGGGGAGATGCTGTCGACGAAGCTCCTTCCATTTTTTTCTGACCTGAGTGACCTAGGTCGCTGAGACTGGGTCACTCTTGGCTTTGTGGTCCTCACTCACTACATGAGGACCATGGTTCGTCCTGAGCTGATGGAGAAGGGGACTTCTCCTGCTACTGTCGGTCCTAGACTGCTGTTGGAGGTATGAACCTTCATTTCGTATCATGAAAGATCATTTCTTCTTCTTATCGAATCGTGAAAGATCGTCATCCATTATCTTGTTTTGCAGGCGTGGGTGTACTCCTACTTTCCGGGCCTCACGCCTAAGAGGACGGAGCCTGGGCCCAGAGCTTATCCCGTTGTGAGGGATTGGGTGATGTGTCGTACGAAGAGCCAGCGCTCTTCTTACGATGTCTGTCGACGTGGCGTGAATGCCCTAAAGTTGAGTGACATAAGTACTTTTTAATCACTTTTCCTTCATTTGTTTATTCATTACTTCTTTAGAAGCGATCATAAGAATAACCTCTTATTTGCTTATCCTAGTGGGTGCCCAGGCCTTGGGTGGACTACCTTGACGCCCCTCCTTTCGTGGCTGAGGTCCTTCAACCTAGGAGCTCGAGTCGGTTGTTGTTGAGGACGTCGATGGGTCTAGTGTGGTATCTGGGCGAGCGCTTGACTAGTCACTCCTCTCGCGATGCTTTCACGGTTCCCATCGATCCTCCTCGGACGATGTTTAGGAAACCTTCTGACGCTGAGAGGGAGGCTAACCTGGCTGACGTCGGTGGCGACGCTCTTCTTCTTCCTGGTCAGGAGTACTTTGTGTTTATTCGCCAGAGGCTGGCGTACTGGCCGGTCGTGGTAAGTGCTTCATTTTCCTTTTTTGAGTTGACTTGATAAAATGATGAATGATCATCAAATAAAGAATTCATTTGAATTTTCAGGAGGTTGAGGAGGTGGGCGTCGAGCCCCCAACGTACCCCAAGACCCTCGAGTACACTGACGCAGCGGGGATGATGACGATCTTCGAGCTCCGCGACTTTGGCGAGGCGGTGACAGATGCTGGCCTAGAGGAGTGGCAGCACTTGGTCAGGAGGGTAAGCTCCCGATTCCGTTGGCTTTTGCTATTGTATGGGAATACATTTGTCCATTTTATTGAAAACCTTTGTTTATTAAAATGCAGGTGGCGCCGTCTCAGCACGTGGCATTGTGGAGGGTGGCCAACCGGCTACGGGCTACTGGCATTGAGGCACTTGCTGGTGGTCGAGGACGACAGGTATGAACCTTTTTTTTACTTCATTTTGAATTCTGTTGTAATTTTCTCGCATTTGAAATGATTGAAATGAGGCATTTCTTTGTCATCTGCAGAAGGAGCGATCTGGAGCGTGAGCTAGCGCAGTCCCAGGAGGAGACGACTCGCCTGCTGAGGGAGTTGGAGGTTAGAGATGCCGAGATTGCCGTTCTCGAGGCCAGGGTAACCGAGCGAGGTGGTGACCAGGAATAGTTGTCTTTGTATTTTGTTGCTTCTGTTGTCGTCGGCTGTAGTGCACAGATTTTGTACATTTAGGACTTACATATAACATTTTGGTTGTATATATGATGGCCTGAGTGCCTTTGCTGCTGGGTTGTACGTTCGTTCTTGCAGGTTAGCTTTGAACAGGTTTGGTAGATGACGGTTTACTCCGTCATGTTGCCGAAATTTACATAGAAACTGCACATAGAACACATATTGTACATATGGCTTGAACTAGCGCAAGATAAAGAAAAGACCTAAAAAAATGCAAAAGCTTTCCCAGAAATGAGGAAGAAAATTTGCCAAAAATGACCGGACGGTAGGGAGGGCTACCCCCTAAAAAAATAAAAAAAAAAGAAATGTACAAGTTTGAAATGAAATGCGAAACACGATTAAAATGATTCCCCCAAGAAAGGAAATAAAATGAAATGGGTAAGTGTGCCTTTTTGACGAAAATGTTGATTTTGTCTCGAAAGGCGTGCCCGAAAAATTAGGAAACATAAAATATGGTAATTTGACGCAATTACCAAAATAATAGCCTATTAAGAATAGGGAATTATATCAAGAGGAATTAGAAAAGATCCAACGCAGAAAAATCACAGAAATCGTCTGAGGAAGAGGCGCAGCACGAGCTTCGATCCTTCGAAGAGGCATAGCAGGTGCTGCGCCATTTCCCCAGTTCGTCGGTTCTGACGGATTTTAGGAAACAGCTTTTAGTATCAATATAGACGTCGAGGGAGGTTTTATTCACATAATTCTTCCGTCCTTCTTCCGTCTATTATATAAAACTCTCCTATTACATAGAAAAATTTACAAATCATGGATGCCTTGGAAAATCGTTTCAAGGAATGGACAAACGAATTTACAAATGTCGAGAAGCATGATATGGGTGATTTCAATTTAGGGTCAATCTTGAGTCTGAAACTGGTGAAGGTTGTAAAACCATTCTTGGATGCTTGTCTCGAATATTGGGACCCTAATTTCCACGTGTTTACCTTCCCTGGAGGGGACATCTGTCCGTTTCCTGTGGAAATTGCTACAATTGGAGTATGGGACCCAGAAAATATGCCTGCTATACCCTCTAGCTCTCAAGGGTACAAGAACAAGTTTAGAGATTTACTTGGCCTGACTAAAGCTGAGGTTGACCGTCTTGTAACCTCAAAAGGAGTCCGTATGCTCGATTTTATTGATCGATTTATAAACAGGGAAGACCCTTCCATCTCTTATGTGGCGAGGAGTAGGGCATTCGGGTTTTGCCTACTGTATGGTTATGTCCTCCAAGGGCATGTTGATAAGGAAATGAGAGGGGATCCTTGTTACTTGAGCTTGATTGAGCAAATGGAGCTGCGCAGGAGCCCAGCTTGTCTATGCCTAGGAGAGATCATTTTGGGGCTGGATAACAGGAAAGCCAACTGTGAGCTTCCTTATTTGGGAAGTCCTATCATTTTGCAGGTAAGAACGCAACCTTTTTTTTCCCCTTTTGTTTTGTTTTCTTTTTTCTTTTTTCACTTTTTTAGGTTTTTTTGGTTGGAAATTAATTCCTGTCTTTGGTAGGTTTGGCTCATGGAGCGTCTGCGGTTGATCGAGCCCCCAGCTAATGTACCCGGATACCATGCTCGGTCGATTGCGATGAGGGCCAGATTCTATATGGTGGACTTCACTCGGGTGTGAAACTATTGGGAAAAGAAGCTGAAGAATAAAGGTGGCCCCCTGATCAGATGGGTTATGCCATGGTGGCATCTCAAGTCAGTTACTGGAGTGTCATCCTTATACCCTACTCGGTCGGTACGCATTCCTGGCTTGGACTTCATGGTATGCATCTTCCCGGAGAGATTGATGAGGCAGGTGGGCCTTAAACAGAAGATTACCAAGCTTGATACCTTTCCTCAGACTGCAGTGGCACATATTGCCGATAGTCGTAGAGAGTGGGCCCTCAAGTGGGCTCAGAGAAACATGTGGTTCCTACATTCTTTTGTTAGTTCATTGTGGGTATCAGATTCATATTTGCAGTGGAGGAAGGCTACCACTCTCGAGGAGCGCGAGAAATTGAGGAAGCGTGAGCCTGTTGACTACAAGATCCGTGAGGTAGCAAAGGAGAACCAGAAATATTTGACTGAGGGGGAGGAAGAAGCTGGATTCCGAGTTGTTCATCCGTCAAAGAAACCAAAGACTGCTACTGCCGCAGAGATGGTGGTTGATCGAAATGGTAAAGCTAGACCGCGAGAGAGACCTTTGGTGATTAGGTCCGAGATAGCACAGGAGCGCCCGGCTCGTGGTCGAGATAAAAAGTATGATAAAAATGACAAAGGCAAGGGAAAGATGGAAGAATAGCCTAAGTCGTAGTATTATTTATTATTATTATTATTATTTGTACTAGATGATGGGGTTTTTAGAATCCTAGTATATTTATTATTTTTAATATTTTTTTTAGCATTTTTATATTATGTGGCGTATTATTATTATTTATGGTGGAAGAATGAATAAAAGATTACTTAGTTATGAAACTATTGCGATTTCCCTTTTACTATTCTTGTCGAATTTCAAATGAAAATGCAAATGTCCTTCTATTTACATTTAAAATAATGGGTTGTATCCTGTGAAGGATTGCCTACGTATTCATTTTAAAAATGAAAACAAACCCTTGCACGTAGTTCGAGTAAATGTAAAAGAATAATTGTTCTAAGCAAGAGCTTGTAGTGAACTAGAAATTGAGCATGAGCCTTACTTACTCCTAAAACACAATTCGATTAATTTGATGATATGAGGATGACGAATTGTCAAAATGCAAGAGCAAGGTTACATGAGCTTGATTTCAGCGGGCCAGGGGCCGTTTTTATTTTGTGTCGCATGAGCGGCATGTGGGTGTTACGCGTTGCGCGTTTTTGTCCTATTCTAGGCATAATATCGTTTTAGTTGGTCGAGGTTAGTTGGGTTAGCAAATTTGTTCCCATCTAGGTCTGTGATTCTAACCGGACCCCCCCCCCCGGGAGTATGGACTTGACCAAGAACGGTCCGGCCCAGTTGGGTTTGAACTTTCCTCGTGGATCGACAGGTAGAAGAGCTCTAACTGATTTGAGGACTAAATCTCCTTCTTTGATGTTTCTAGACTTAACCCTTTTGTTTAAGGCTCGTTTGATACATGCTTGATATGTTTGCACATTATGTAATGCGCGCAATCTTCGTTCATCCGAGAAGATGAGTTCTTCATCTCTATCTTTCTTCCAATTGGCTTCTGGAATTTGACTTTAGAGTAGAATTTGTAAGGATGGGATTTCTAGCTGAACTGGTTGCACAACTTCCATACCATAAGTCAAATAGAAAGGAGTAGCCCCAGTGGGCATCCAAACTGATGTGCGATATCCCCATAAGGCGAATGGTATCTTACTTGGCCAATATCGATAATTATCGCTCCTTTTCTTGAGAATTGTGACAACATTCTTGTTGGCTGCCTCCACTGCGCCATTAGTTTGTGGTCTATATGGCGAGGAATGGTGGTGTTTGATTTTGTACTTGTCTAGCAATTGTTCAGTCTCAGCCTGGAAATGTGATCCATTGTCACTGATGATTTCGTGTGGGCAACCATATCGATAGATGATATTGGTTTGTATGAATTTTGCCACGTTCTTAGCTGTGAGACTAATGTAGGATGCTGCTTCTACCCATTTGGTGAAATAGTCGATAGCCACCAAAATGAAACAGTGACCTCCTGCTCCGGCTGGGGTGATCTTCCCTATGATGTCGATTCCCCAAGCAGAAAATGGCCAAGGAGATGTCATGGTGTAGAGTAGTGAAGGAGGGACGTATTGCACATTCCCGAAGATTTGGCAGTTGTGACAATATCTGACATATTTGACGCAATCGGATTCCATTGTGGTCCAGTAATATCTCAGGCGCGTTATTTTCTTTGCCATCATTGGTCCACTCATGTGAGGGCCACATTCTCCATCATGGACTTCTTCCATCACTTTCTGTGCCTGTGAATGATCAAGGCAACGTAAGACTACACCAAGAGGTGTTCTTTTATACAATTCTCCTTGCATAAGGATGTATTGAGAGGCGAGTAGGCGTATACCACGTTGTCCTCTCTTATCCATATCCGGCGGATAGGTGCCATTGAGCTTGAAGTTTAGAATGGGTTGAAACCAAGGTTCCCCTGGGTTTTCTTCATCATCTGTGATTTGGTGCAAGTAGGCTGGTTCTGACCGTCGTTCAATGCATAAAGGCATTTCTACCATATTGTCTGGCATGTTAATCAGAGATGCAAGTTTTGCAAGAGCGTCTGCAAACTGATTTTCTTCTCGAGGTAGGTGTAGTTAAGTCACTTGATCGAATAATTGGGCAACTTGGTCTATCCTGGCCTGATAGTGTGCTAGACTTTCACCTAAAATTTTCCAAGATCCCGTAATTTGGTTGATGATCAAGGATGAATCTCCGCGAACTCGAAGATTCTTGATGTCTAAACCTACTGCCGCTTGTAGCCCAATGAGGCAAGCTTCTTATTCTGTTGCGTTATTTGACACCTCGAAGTTGAGTTTGACAGAGAGTGGTGTATGCTCACCTTCAGGAGAGATGAGCAATACTCCTATTCCAAATCCTCTTAGATTCGATGCTCCATCAAAATAAAGGTCCCAAGAGTCTACATTGGTTTGGAGTATATCCTCATCTAAAAATGACCATGTGTCCACTGCTTGGGTGTCGTTGACTGCGAAGAACTCGGCGACGGCACACCCTTTTACAACCTTTAGAGGTACGTATTTAAGATCGAACTCTGAGAGCATTAAGGTCCATCTTGCCAAGCGTCCGTTCAGAACGGGTTTTTCGAAGAGGTATTTGACAGGATCCATTTTGGAGTACACCTTGACGGAGTAGCTAAGCATGTAATGGCGTAGCTTTTTTGTTTCCCACACAAGGGCGAGGCATGTCTTTTCGAGTGGTGTGTACTTACATTCATATTCCAAGAACTTCTTACTAAGGTAGTAGATAGCTCTCTCTTCTTTTCCGACGGTCTGTGCTAGCATAGCCCCAATGGCTGTTTCGGTCACTGTGAGATATAAACCAAGAGGTTGATCTCGTTGAGGAGGCATGAGCACTGGTGGTTTGGCCAGTATCTCTTTGATTTTGCCGAACGCCTTTTGACAGTCGTCATCCCATATAGTGTGATCTGTTTTCTTTAGCTTTTTGAAGATGGGTTCACAGATCATGGTAAGTTTCGATATGAATCGAATAATATATTGCATCTCGCCTAAAAATCCTCTAACTTCCTTTTTTATCCGAGGTTGTGGCATTTTGATTAGAGCTTTGATTTTGGAAGGGTCGATTTTTATTCCTCGTTGACTGACGACATATCCCAGAAGCTTGCCTACTGATGTTACCCCAAATGCACATTTCTGAGGATTGAGCCTCATGTTGTACTTCCGTAGTCTTAGGAAGAATTTGCAAAGGTTATTAATGTGCCCCTCTCTATCCTTGGACTTGACAATCATATCATCTACGTACACCTCTACTTCTTTATGCATCATCTCATGTAGGAGCATGGTTGTAGTGCGTTGATAAGTAGCTCCAGCATTAATTAATCCGAATGGCATAACAGTGTAGCAATAGATGCCCCATTGAGTAATAAAAGTAGTCTTATGCATGTTTTCTATAGCCATCTTGATCTGATTATATCCCGCATACCCATCCATGAAGGACAACAACGCGTGATCTGCCGTATTGTCCACCAATATGTCGATATGTGGTAGAGGAAAGTCGTCCTTGGGAATCGCTTTGTTTAAGTCTCTGAAATCAACACAAACATGGATTCTCCCATCCTTTTTAGGTATGGGTACTATGTCGACTACCCAGTCTGAATACTCGGAAACTTTGATAAATCCGGCTTTGAATTGCTTATCAACTTCTTCTTTGATCTTAAGAGCCCATTCTGTCCTCATTCGACGAAGCTTCTGTTTTACAGGTTTGAAACCTGCTTTGATTGGAATTCTGTGTTCTGCAATGTCCCAGTCGATTCCTGGCATGTCTTTGTAGGACCAAGCAAAAACGTCTTTGAACTCGTGCAGGAGGTCTATGAAACTAGCCCTTTCGGTTGGGCTTAGGGTTGTCCCTATCCTAAGTTCTTGGGGTTCTAGTTCAGTTCCCTCATTGATGGGTTGAGTGTTCTCTATAACTGGTGCCCCTTCCCCCTCTTGTAATATTTCTTTAGCTATGTAGGGAGGTAGTTCGATGGAGTCTGGGTCTGGGTCATCCACATTATCATCGTAAATAAATTTGTATTCAGAATAACACAAAGAGTAAGCTGAATCTGATTTATTCATATAAAATTTTGAAAAGAGTTGAAACAATGAAGCCATTTGTTCAGTAGTCAGTGGCGGCAAAGGGAAAGCTGTTGGGACATTTCCCAAACTACTGTTACTACTCGATACTATGCTAGGAGAAACAAGGGGATTGGGAGTGACGACAGGAGGAGACTCTATAGGGACTTCTCTAGACTCTGACTCTGATTCCGACTCTGACTCCGACTCTGACTCGAATTCATGGTCTTCTGGTTCTCCTTTGAACATCTCTCCTTCTCCAATGGTGAGCTTGAAGAGTCTTTCTTCGTTGTTTGTCCATTTGATCGATTTTCTGAATCCTTTTTGCTGATATGAGCTGGTTTCGGTGATTAACGTGGCAGGGTTGAAATAGTCGTCTTGAAGTATCATGGTAATGATCTCGTCCTGCGCAGCTCTAACAAACCGATCTTCTCCAAACAGAAGGCTAACGGCCTATTCGTCTAAGCAAGGTGCTTGACGAGTCTTGACGGTAGGAACCGTTTCTGAAGGAATGAAGTAGCAATCGTGAAATATCTCGATTCCAGCTAGTTGCCTTCCTTTGTAGTGCCAAGGTTCGGGGAACCCATGATAGTATTCTTGACTCCCTTCTCTAACGAAGTACCCATATAGGGTAGGGAGGTAGGGTCGCATTTGGATTCCCACATTCTTACGGTTTTGGAACTGTGTGAGCATCCCTAGAGCTTCTTCTTTTGTGGGTTTGTATCCCAATCCTAACGGTATCCTTTGAGAGTTTCCTTCTTTGTAAGGTGCAAAGGTATTTCTTCGGACAGGGTTCAATGTCTTCCCGGGAAGTATCCCTGGGACTTGAGTATGTGGTTGACCACTAGATTGGAATATGGATTGAAGTACAAGGGTGCCAGTTCACTTTCTACAAGGTTTATGCTATGGAAGCCCCCAAGCTCGTATACTGGTTCTATAACTACTTGGTTGCTTGTCATCTTTTCTATCACTGCCTTAATAGGCGACAAAGTGATCGTCACTACTTTGCCATCTAGTGGAATCTTGATTTTCTGGTGGAGGGTGGTTGTTACCGCTTTGGAAGCGTGAATCCAAGGCCTTCCCATAAGTATTTTGAATGATGCTTTGATATCCACTATTTAAAAGTTAACCTGTCGCTCAATCGGCCCCGTGGCTATGGTGAGATTGACTAGTCCTACTACCTTGCATCGTGTATCGTCGTATGCGCGAACACCTTGGTTAGTAGGGGTCCAATCCGACTCTTTCATGCCCAACTTATATGCTGTTTTTAATGGTATGACGTTGACCGCAGAGCCATCATCTACCAAAGTCGTTGGCACATTCTTCTTTAAACAAATGACAGTAATGTATAGAGCCAGGTTGTGACTAGCGCCGAAAGGTGGCAAATCCTCATCCGACAAAGTAACTGGGTTACTTAGCTTAGTTGAATCTTGGAAAACCAAATTGACTACGTCATCAGGCGTAGCGTTGTGTGCCATATTTAATTTAGCCAAGGCTTGTAGTAGAGCTTGGCGATGAGGGAATGAACTTACAACTAGTTGTCAGACTGAAAGATCAGCCTTTGTCTTTTGTAATTGCTTTAGCAAGTGTTCAGTAGACGTATCTTCGCCATCATTTGGTGTGACGACGTTGGTCTTAGTAACTGGACCATTAGCTATGAGACCATTCTGCGAGACATTTTGATACGGACGTCGTGAACGAGTAAGGTGGTCTATATCTTGGTCTTCACCATTTTTGACTATGTCCTCACTAACCTTGACTAGGTAATGCTCTGTGACGTATTCATCCTCATCGTCATCGGCCCATATTTCGTTGACTGTAGCAAGTTCTCTCAACCTGATGATTTCGGTTGCGAAGTGGGTTATTTGATCAATTAGGTTATCAACCACAGTTATCACTGTTGGAGCTTGTGTCCTCCACAAATTAGTGTGATAACATTTGTAAATCTCTTACAGGTTCACAAGGGTATACTTTGTATATTTTATCAGTTGATTAACGTTTACCTAATAACGGTTGACTTGCTAGAAAGTTTGACGTTATTATCATACAGATGGCGGTGATCAACTGGTCCCTAAAGGTCACACCTATAGGACGTGTTTGAGAAATGTGGTTATAGAAATATAATCACATTGATGCCCAATATGACTAAAAATTTAGTCAATGTGTTGATGAGATAATTATTTAATGAAAATTAAATAATATTAGTTGAGACGAATTAACTGTCAATTCGTAAATTAAATATAATAAGTTATATTTAATTAAATGTATATAATGTTAGCTTGGACGAATTAATCTGTTAATTCGTAATTAAATATAATTAGTTATATTTAATATCAACAAGATGAATGTGTCATAGTGGTAATAGTGAGGGTACACAAACCAAGAGGTCATGGGTTCGATCCTCACTAGATGCCAATTCAACACATATTATATATTTTTGGAAAGACCAAAAATAAGGAGAATTTACTCCTTATTTCGGTTAGCTTGGCCGAATATTAGGAAGATTTTTTCTTTCCTAATTGACTCCCAATTTCGGTCTGTATAAAAAGAAAGGGAGAGAATTATTTCTACCCTAATGCTTTTTCTTGACCTTGCGTCCTCTCTCTTATCAGAAAAATACAAAAACAACTAAATTTTACAGAAAATTTTAGATCGATTTCTAGCATAATCAAAGGGTATATCTCATTTCGTCTTGGGTGCAACTAATAGGCGAATATCAATTTTGATATTTCTTAGGCCATATTTGCTAGGACCGAAGGTTAATTCTAAATCCTTATACTTTGTTTATGTATTTTGTTTATGACCTTTTATCATCATTGTTAAATTCGTTATAATCCTTCTAGTTTAAGAGAAGTATACAGATTATTTCCCACAAGTGGTATCAGAGCACTAGGCCACGTTTTTTAATCTTGATGATTTTCATAAATTTGTATGTGAAAAATGAGATTTTTCGAAAAAAATTTAGGGTTTCGAAATTTTTTGGGTTCGGCAATTTTTTTTTTTTGTGCCGAATTGTTTTTTTTTATTTTGTTTGATGATATTTTTCCATTTTTTTTTTCATATTATTGTTTTAATAGTTAAAATTGTCATATGAAGAATTGGTAGTTTTGATTTAATGCAGATTAAGTTAAAGTTAAATGGAATCATCATGTTTATGATAAAAATAATGTTTTTGCTATATAGTTTTTAGCATATAAATTAATCATGTTCATTATTTCATATGCTAATCATGTTCTAATAGCAAATGTAAACATTTTGTCATCAAATCTTGTTTTAGGGCATATTGCCGCAAAAGAAAGAAAAATAGGGGGAGGGCGTTTTTTTTAGGGTTTGCCGTAAAAAAAAAAAAATTGTTTTTTTTTGTAAGCCGAGAAGAAAAAAAAAAGGGGAAAGTTTTTTCCCTTGTTTTTGCCTTATTGCCGAAAGAAAAAAAAAACCATATTTGGAAAGTTTTTTTTTGTTTTTTTTCCTAATTGCCGAAAAAAAAGGAGGCTGTTTTTTTTTTCAGCCGAGATATATAAAAAATTGGATTTTGTTTTTTTATTTTTATTTTGGCCAATTAGTTATTGTGAATCGGTTCATAATTTAAAGATACCGAGTTATTTTTAAGCAGTTTAAAATTTTGACGGATAGAATTCATATTACAAGTTTAATATGGATTAAGAATGAAATTAATGTGATTAATTGCGGAATTGTCACTTAATTTAATTTAAATAGGTGGTTTGGATAAATTAATCAACATAATTAAGGAATTGTATTATGTATGTTTAATTTATTTTAGTTGATGCTTTTAATTTTGTTGAATGAATCGAATGAATGGATTTTATTTACGTATTTAATTTTGCAATCAGTTGTAATTTGTAATACTTAGTGTGGCCT
Organism: Silene latifolia; assembly: GCF_048544455.1. NCBI lineage: Eukaryota > Viridiplantae > Streptophyta > Magnoliopsida > Caryophyllales > Caryophyllaceae > Silene > Silene latifolia. The sequence continues at coordinate 417,739,786 of NC_133538.1, read as the reverse complement.
TAGTCAAATTATGTTTTCGTAATGAAGGAAACATGATTTTTATGTAATTATGAGATCTCGAATCTCCTTTATTTTAGTTTTGGGTTTTGAAATTAGAATGTAATAAATAGGTCAATTATGTAATTTTATTTATTGTAATTTCAAAGAAGACTAAAGATGGAGATTGAAGCTCACTCCCGCTACATGGATCAAGATGGAACATCAAGACAAGCTTCTCGGATCCAAGGATGGATTCCAAACTTATATTTATTGTTCATTTTGATAGGATAGGCCACACTAGGACTTTTACTGTTTTTACGTTTTTTTCATTCTTATTGCTTTTCATTCACATGTTAGTTTTATGCATCATATTCCGCCTAAAACCAAACCACCTACTACTAAAATGCATGAAAATTGACTCATATAGGTTGTATGTTAGTTTTCATGGACATGCAGATGTCACAGTCTTTAAGCCATCACCTTAGTTTATTCATTCTCGCATGCTAGATTATAGTTCACTTAAAATGAATTAATATAAAGTCGATGGGATCTTCCTCTAAAACGGAAATTGAGATTAGTCTTTATAAGGGCAAACATCTATGAATCCCTTCTTCGTCGGTAGGCCTAATATGACCCCTTCTACGTTGGGTAAGTAGTTGTGTTGACTTAGTTTACCTCAACATCATAGTCCGAAGAGTTTCTCGTGATTATGATGGACTATAGATAGAATTTACAGAAATTTATCGACCAAGAATTCTAACGGTAGAATTAGCTAAAAGGTTAGCTTATCAATTTACAGAGAATCGAGTCTTGGGGTCATTTATATAATTCTTGAGGGAGGTCAATTGTATAAATGATTTGAGTCTTCGCGTTATGACATTAGTTCATTAGACTTAAAATTAAAACGATGCACATGCTTATTATTTTATTCTTCTTTCGCAGTGTAGAACACGTTTATTTTCGATAATACTGTTACAACAAATGGCTGGAAATAACGCAATCCCAATGCCTAGGGCCACACTAGATCGTTCATCCTGGCTAAAAATATTCATGGACCAAATGAATCAGTCCACGCGACTGAAGAATGATGGGTCCAACTTTGCGGACTGGGAGGCGGCACTACGGAATGCTGCCATTGCTGACGGTAAGCTCAGGTATTTAACTGAGCCAATACCGGTCAACCCAGGCCCAAATGCAGGAGTCAACGAGTCACTCGCTTATAGTTATTTCATTATGGAAGCGGGTGCGATAAAGAACGTACTCATCTTTGCAATGGAAACCAATTTGTAGAGACGCTTCATTGCCCAAGGTGCAAACAAGATTTTCACCACGCTCACTAACGAGTTCTCAAAGGCACCGAGAATCGTTACATATGAGCATACCTGTCGCTTCTTTGATGCAAAACTCCAGAAGGGCCAACCGGTTAGCCCACACATTCTTCACATGATTGAGAATGTCAAGAAGCTGGAGGCACTGAATTGTAAAATCAGTGAGAGCATTGTCATTGACCGAATGCTTCATTCTCTTCACGATGGTTTTGCCCTTTTCAGGGCGAACTACTAAATGAATGACTTGAAAAAGAGTCCTCATGAGCTACACTCCACTCTCGTACAGACCAAGAAGGATATGAAATTGAGTGGGAGCGTGAAGCAGGATGTTCTCACGATTTACAAAGGTAAAGGTAAGGGCAAGGCTCATGGCGACCTAACTGTAGGAAAGCCAAAGTTTAAGAAGCCAGGAAACGGTAAGAGTGCGCCTGGTGAGACTAGTGGCTCATAGGGCAAGACAAAGAGCAAGGGCGGTGACATAGAGTGCCACCATTGTCACAAGACTGGACATTGGAGGAGGAATTTTCCCGTCTGCCGTGAGGACATCAAGGCAGGCCGCGTCGTTCCTGTTGGTATGTCTTCTTATATTCATATGATTGAGATTAACCATGCAAGTTTCGGAACATGGGTACTAGATACTGGTTGTGGTTCTCATTTGTGTAATCATTTGTAGGGCCTAAAGAACATCATTCCTCTCGAAAAAGGTGATGTGGACCTGCGAGTCGGGAATGGAGCACGAGTTGCTGCTGCCTCGAAGGGAACATATGTAATCCAACTCCCTAGTGGTTTTGACTTAATTTTAAATAACTGTTACTATGTACCCAGTTTATCTAAAAATATTATTTCAGTTTCCGTACTTGCTAAAGACGGTTTTACATTTTCAATAAAGGATAATAGTTGTATTTTCTCTTTTAATGAAATGATTTATGGCAAAGCAGTTTCCATGAATGGGATTTATATCTTAGATCAAACCACGGAAGTATTACACATGAATAATAAGAAATTAAAGGTTGGTGACAAAGATCAAACCTATCTATGACATTGTCGAATGGGACACATAAATGAGAAACGCGTGAAGAAACTCGTCGATAATGGGACTATTCCCGCATTCGATTTTTCTACATATGGCACGTGTGAATCATGTCTCATTGGCAAGATGACTCGAATTTCCTTCAAATGTGTTGGAATGCGCGCTGGTGACCTATTAGGACTCATACATACGGACGTATGTGGACCTATGTCAATTACCGCTAGAGATGGCTATAGATATTTTATCACTTTCACGGACGATTTGAGTAGATACGGATATGTCTACTTAATGAAGCATAAAAGTGAGTCCTTTGATAAATTCAAGGAATACCAGAATAGCGTTCAGAACCAACTGGGTAGAAAGATTAAAGCACTCCGTTCAGATCGGGGTGGCGAATATCTTTCAAATGAGTTTGATTAACACCTGAAAGACTGTGGAATCGTTTTGCAGTTAACTCCGCCTGGAACACCTCAATTGAATGGTGTGTCCGAACGGAGAAATCGAACCTTACTTGATATGGTTCGATCCATGATGAGTCACACGGTAGTGCCTGATTCATTATGGGGTTATGCTCTTTGTCACCGCTCTTATATTTTAATCAAGTCCGTCTAAAGCTGTAGACAAGACTCCATATGAAATGTGGAAGGGAACGGTCCCTAACTTGTGCTTTATTCGGGTTTGGGGCTGCGAGGCTTATGTCAAGTGGAGACACGAGGATAAGCTCGGCCCGCGATCGGTCAAGACATACTTTATAGGTTATCCAAAAGGAACATTTGGTCATTACTTCTATTCGCCTACCGAACATCGAGTTTTTGTTGCGGCCAGTGCGACGTTCTTAGAGAAAGAATTTCTCGAGAACAAGACGAGTAATAGAACCTTCGAGCTATCGGAAATTCCAGAACCAACAACCGAGGAACAGATGGAGGAAGCTGTACCTCCAACTGATGATACGGTTAATATTCTTGAGGAACCTAGGAGGTCGGGTAGAGACTCTCATCCTCCGGACAGATACATTGGTATGGTCGAGGAGAATGACGTTTTACTTCTAGAAAGTAATGAACCCGCAACCTATAAAGGTGCTATGGCCTGTTCCGACTCAAAGCTATGGCTTGAAGCCATGCAATCCGAGATGGACTCCATGTATGAGAATAACGTATGGGATCTAGTTGATTTACCTAATAAGGTAAAACCTCTACAGTGCAAATGGCTTTACAAAATAAAGCGTTCTGTAGACGCGCAACCAGATATCTATAAGGCACGACTTGTGGCAAAAGGTTTCACTCAAGTGCACGGATTGCATTATGACGAGATTTTTGCACCTGTAGTCATGCTACGTTCCATTCGGATAATCTTAGCGATTGCCGCATTTCATGATTATGAAATTTAGCAAATGGATGTGAAAACCGCCTTCTTAAACGGTTATTTGGAGGAAGAGTTGTACATGGTGCAACCCGAAGGTTTCATAGATCCTGAGCATCCTAAGAAAGTATGCAAGCTTAAGCGTTCCATTTATGATCTTAATCAAGCTTCTCGGAGTTGGAATCATCGTTTCGACCAAGTGATAAAAGAGTATGGTTTCACTCGATCGGTCGAAGAACCATGCTTATATATCAAGTCGAGTGGGAGCAAGATTGTATTCTTGATATTGTATGTCGATGACATACTCCTGATTGGGAATGACATTCCTCTCCTATCTTCGGTTAAAGAATGGTTGAAGAACCATTTCCAGATGAAAGATCTGGGTGAGGCACATCGCATTTTTGGAATCCGTATCTACAGAGATAGATCACGACGGACGTTATCACTTAGTCAGGAGTCTTATTTGGATAAGGTTCTTGAGAGGCTCAGCATGACCAACTCTAAGAAGGGGAACCTTTCCATGACGACTGGGATGCAGTTGAGCAAGTCTCAGTCACCCACGACGCCTGAAGGGATTGAGCGCATGAGTCGTGTTCCTTATGCATCTGCAATAGGATCGATCATGTATGCCATGATATGCACACGTCTAGACGTGGCATATGCATTGAGTATGACGAGTCGGTACCAAAAGACTCCAGGTGAAACACACTGGATAGCAGTCAAAAATATCCTCAAGTACCTACGGAGGACTAAGGATTGGGTATTGACTTATGGAGGCGATACTAAGCTATGCGCAACCGGATTCGTGAGATGCTAGCTTCCAAACGGATCGAGATGATTCAAAATCTCGATTCGGGTTCGTCTTCACTCTTAATGGTGTCGGTCAGCTGGAAGAGTTCCAAACAGAGTGTTGTAGCAGATTCTACTACTGAATCCGAGTACTATGCCGCTTCGGAGGCAGCAAAGGAAGCGATATGGATGCGTCAATTCTTACAAGGGCTTTCGGTAGTTCCTAGTTTGAATGACCTGATCACCATCTATTGTGACAATAGAGGTGCCATCTTCCAGGCTAAGGAGCCAAAGTCTAGCAACAAATCTAGACATGTACTTCGGAAAGCTCACCTGATCCGTGATTACGTGGAGTAAGAAGAGATAGTGATTGACAATATTGCGACGGATGATAACATCACGGATCCTCTCACCAAACCGTTGAATTATGATAAGCATGTAGGGATGTTAACTCCATGGGAATTAAACATGTTCCTGAGTTGTAGTACTTGATTATGGATTTGATACATTATCTTTTTCATATACTATTTATAACTAAATCGTTTTATATATATATAATATTTTGTCTTTCATGTGGATTGTACTGACAACATTGAACGCCACAAAGTGAACTGAATTACATTATATTTGTTTTGGTCCGTAATTGCCAATGTGAGCTGATAACTCCGGCTATTTTATTGTGCAGTCGATTGATGGTGGGTTCAACGAGCCATAAGTTAAACGGTTGACTAATCGATCACAGATACGAGATTATGACGATACCTCGTAGGACAACTTTTTGTGACAACGTCATGGAGTCCTAAATGTTTAATAACATTCGGTGCCAGGTCGTGGATAGGACATCCATTGTGTTCCTAGAGTCGATTCTTTTGACTATCGAATGTCTCTTGAGATTAAGGCAGTTTTTGGGTGACTTTGGTTTCTTTCTCACGGTCTACCGTAACAGTTGAGGAAAATATCCAACCCTTATAAGGTATATTTATTTCTCAGGGCCACTCGAGGAGTTGTAACTGAAATGCATGGCCATGCTCGAATGTTGATTCGTTTATAAGTTAAGTTACTCTCTAGTCGGGGAAACCACTATTGATATTGATCGCTTGTAAAATACGACCTTTGTGAATTCGGATTTGTAAATTGTTTTACATTGAGTGGGAGAAATTTTATAGGATATGAGAATCGGTTATCGCACATACACTTGTGAGGACAAGTGGGAGTTTGTTGGAGCTTGTGTCCTCCACAAATTAGTGTGATAACATTTGTAAATCTCTTACAGGTTCACAAGGGTATTCTTCGTATATTTTATCAGTTGATTAATATTTACCTAATAACGGTTGGCTTGCTAGAAAGTTTGACGTTATTATCATACAGATGGCGGTGATCAACTGGTCCCTAAAGGTCACACCTATAGGATGTGTTTGAGAAATGTTGTTATAGAAATATAATCACATTGATGCCCAATATGACTAAAAAGTTAGTCAATGTGTTGATGAGATAATTATTTAATGAAAATTAAATAATATTAGTTGAGAATTAATTAATGTCAATTCGTAAATTAAATATAATAAGTTATATTTAATTAAATGTATATAATGTTAGCTTGGACGAATTAATCTGTTAATTCTTAATTAAATATAATCAGTTATATTTAATATCAACAAGATGAATGTGTCATAGTGATAATAGTGAGGGTACATAAACCAAGAGGTCATGGGTTCGATCCTCACTAGATGACAATTCAACACATATTATATATTTTTGGAAAGACCTAAAATAAAGAGAATTTACTCCTTATTTCGGTCAGCTTGGCCGAATATTAGGAAGATTTTTTCTTTCCAAATTGACTCCCAATTTCGGTCTGTATAAAAAGAAAGGGAGAGAATTATTTCTACCCTAATGCTTTTTCTTGACCTTGCCTCCTCTCTCTCATCAGAAAAACACAAAAACAACTAAACTTTACAGAAAATTTTAGATCGATTTCTAGCATAATCAAAGGGTATATCTCATATCGTCTTGGGTGCAACTAATAGACGAATATCAATTTTGATATTGTTCTTAGGCCATATTTTTTAGGACCGAAGGTTAATTCTAAATCCTTATACTTTGTTTATGTATTTTTTTTTATGACCTTTTATCATCATTGTTAAATTCGTTATAATCCTTCTAGTTTAAGGGAAGTATACAGATTATTTCCCACAATCACTTCTTGCATCATAGAACTTCGGGAAAGATTTAGTGGCGTACTTTCCTTAGGTGTAGTGCTTGGATTGTGAAGGGATGCCACTACATTTTCTAGTTCTGAGACTTGTCTATTCACCCTCCTTGACCATGCAATAAAGTCAGCGATGGTAGGAGAAACGGTGGAATAACTAACCTCATCTTCTAATGCATGGATCCCATCTTCGATTGGAGAACTGAGGTGTGAACAATCTATGGTAGATTCTTCATTTGTAATCATCAGAACTCCAAGAGGATTCTGAGTATTGTTAGGCTTACTTCCAGGAGGTATGGGTAGGCGACCGTCTTCGATCATATCTTGAAAGACATGCTTTAGCTTGTAACAATTTTCTGTAGCGTGTCCCTTACCTCTATGATATTCGCAATATGAATTTTCGTCCCAGAATTTGGACTTCTTTTCTGGATCAGGTGTAGGCCCTATGGGTTGGAGCTTACCTTATTTCATCAGTCTTTTCAAAGCATTGGAGTACGTGTCACCAATGTTTGTGAACTTACTTTGGGGGTTATTCTTCTTTGATGATTCAAGAAGGTTAACCTCATCAGTCTTGCTAGTAGAGCCATAAGAACGACTCGTCGAACCTTGATATCCACGACCCACCGTTTTGGACAAGAGTCCTTTACGGATGTCATCCTCAATTCTTGTCCCTAGCACAGTTAAGTCTTTGAAGGTCTTAATGTTTTGGTACCTCAAGTGATTGGCGTAGATGGGTCTTAAATTATCCACGAACTTTTCCAAAAGGGTAGATTCATCCGGACGCTCGACAAGTTGTGTACTAGTCTTCCTCCACCTACTTAGGAAGTCGGTGAAGCCTTCTTTCTCATTTTGGGTAAGAACCTCTAGAGTGCGCATATTGAGTTGGATTTCAGCATTATCCGCGTATTGCTTAGCGAACTCGATTGCGGCGTCATCCCAGGTGGCAATCTTCTTATGCTCTAGAGAATAGAACCATTGCTTAAGAATGGTGTCAAGAGATGAAGGAAAGATTCTTAAGAACATCTCGGATTTGATGCCTTTGATAGACATGTAGTCTTTGAAAGCACGAATGTGGTTCAAAGGGTTTTCATGGCCTTGAATTTTGGGATGTCAGTCATATTGAAGTTGGTTGGTAATTTGGCACTCACGGCCTCATACTTGCGATTGTTTTCCCTATAGATATCGTCTCCTTTGAGGTACATTAGTTGCTCCTACAAGTATTGGAGTCGCTTTTCAGCTTCAGTAAGACCTACTAAAGGGTTGACTTCTGCTTGTCCAACATACGGTGGAAGGTTGTCATTTACAACTTCATTAGGAATTTCATCTTCTGTAGAAGGTAGCCTAGTTTCTACCGCAACAATACGGCTTTCAATAGCATTAAGACGTTCATAAGCTTGTTCTTGACTTGTTTGGAGACGAGCGAGCGCAGCTAGGATTTGATCACTACCATTTTGGGGTTGCCCATTGACACTTGCGTGACAAGTTCCAGACATCTTGGAAACTGGATAAAAGATCGACGATGAATCAAAACACGATCGACCACTCTAGCACACTTACTCAAAGAAAAGACTCAAATTGTAAAGTGGGAGTGCGCCACTTGAGTCAAGTAAGGTTTGAAAATGGACAAAGTTTTGAAATGTTTGTCCTAATCAACTGTAGTGTAGTTGTAGGAGTGTTTTGAAATGGGCTTTTGAGGCCCGAATTTTGACTCGATATTTGGATAGAGTTTCGACTCGTTTTTGCGCTAATTTGGGCCATTTCTCGAAAATATTTACATTTTGAAAGAGGTTTTTGATTTTTCAAAATTCGTCATGTTTTTGTTTAGAAAATGGTGATCACATATGATACAAGCATTCAAACAGGCATTATAACGGTATGCTGAGTGCATTTAAAGGGTTTTGGCTTACAAGGGTGAGTTGCCATACCGAACAATCAAACCCGGGTCTGTGGAGAGGCCCGTGACAAACATGAGTAAGGCCGGTTCCTAGTCAATTATCTCGAGTAGTGAAAGCCCTTGATACAAACATGAGTAAGCATCATGGTATGGCTGACGTCAATCGCTATCCATCCTTATGCCCAGATAAGAATTTGGACAGTTTAGACGGGACGATTGGTCGAATGGGTTGGGTTGGGCCTAGGGAAGGTCGAATAAAACGATTTAAGAAGATCGAGTATTGAAAACCGACAACTGTCTCATATAAACTATTCCCTAACCTTGTTCAAGTTTCACCCTTGGCAACACGTAAGTGTATTACTCCCCAGCGGAGTCGCCAAACTATGGACACGGGGGCCCACGGGGGTGCTTGGGAAAACAAGCATTTGCAATTGTGAAGTCGCCACCAATTTATTGTGGAAAATTGGAAACCGTTCGAATACCTTGTGCCATGTCAAGACACAAAGTAGTGACATGAACACTAAGAACTCGTTACCCTTAGCATTCTATGCCTAGAATGACTCTCGTGGATGCTAATGAACACGGATGTTCACTGATGTGACTCATATTTGCGCACATTTAGTCCCCTAATTGAGCCTATTTTGCATACTATTATAACATTCCATGACCATTTTATCCGTCAAAACCTTCCTATTTGCTTTTCTAGCGCATTTCATATGTTTTGTAGGAAAGGAGATAATAAGGCGGAAATTCCCGTCTTTCGTGCATATTTGGAAGCTTATTGACGACATTAGATGGACTAGTATGAAGAGGAGGCGAGAATTAAAGACTAATCTCTTAAGAATAACAAGTAATCGAAGAAAAGGATTCTGAAGCAGAATTCGAGCGGCCAGGGAGACAAGACGCCCGTCCAAGAGCCTCAATCCGAGCGTCCAAGCCTTGAAGACGTTCGGATTCCCTTGCTACAATCCGAGCGGATTTGCCCCAAAGACGCTCGTACACCCCCACAACAATCCGAGCAGATTCCCCTCCTGGACGAGCGGATCGTGGCGTCTTCAGCTGAGATGCTCATCTCTCCGAAAAGACTAGCAATTCCCTGTTTAGAACTCACAAATGTTAATTACTAATTTAGCCTTAGTTAACCTAATGAATCCCTACTATATATACCCCACTTGTAAATAATCAAAGGATAATGTTTTTAGAGTAGAAAGCCTCCACATTAGAAATTCCTGTTAGATTAGATTAGGGATAGATTAGAATAGATTACTCTTTAATCTTTCTACAAATTACACATTGATCTTTCCTTAATTATTGTTCAAGTTTGTTACTTTTGGGTAATTGAAGATTATTGGGTTATTATTGGAGAATTGACAACTCTTCATCAATCAATCCAGTTCTCTTCTTTTATTCTTTGCGTTATTATTTGGAATTATCTCAAGTTTGGTATAATTCTTTTACCCTATACTCTTTATTGTTTATTTCCTCATTCTCTTATCATGTTTACACTTGTTGTAATGATTGACACAATTAATGACATGTTCTCCGTGATAATGAGCGAGTAGTTACTAAACTAGGATTAGTGGGTAATTAGGGGAGACCAACATGGGATTGATTAATGCTTAATCTAATATGTTTTCATAATTAAATTGCTTGCTTGTTGTGATGTCAACCTATGCACATGTTATGTTTGATGAAATGATAAGTCTATGAATCCTTGCATTTATAACCATCACTTACCTTTTCAATGAGACTTGTAAGATATAAACTAACTCGAGTCTTGTTAGACCATGCATAGAAGTTGAATAGGAGGAAAGTAAGTCGACTTGTAGGTGTTGTACAATCTAATTGATTCGGCTCCGGGACCCGACTCTTCCTATGAACCGTAAGACATAAACCAACTCGGTTCCTCCACAACATTAATTGCTTGCAACTTTGTAAACATGTTTGTATGATCAACACCATGAATCCCCTATGACCCCATGACATCCTAGTGCTTTTAGTCATTTTTTTACATTTCTTAGTTCATTGTTTGCTTTACTTTATTGCTTGCATTAGTCTAGAACACAACTACAAACCCAACCAAATTGTGACACTAGCATAAATTGAGATAGATAGACTTAGAACCCAAAGCATAGAGTCCCATGGATCGACCTTGACTTACCGCTAACTAGTTGTTTGTTGAGAATTATAAATGTGTTTGATTGGATGTGTGACGACCAACTCGTTGTCCATCAAAATTGCGCCGTTGCCGGGGATGGTGCTATGTGATTAAATTCTTACTTGTTTGTCTATTTTGATTTTGCTTTCACCTTGAGGAACTTGTTCCTCAAGGATTGTTCTTACCTTTTTTGTGTAGTTCCCATGCTTGTAGTTGTTTCCTTGTCTTAGCTATGATGACTCAATACTTGACATATGGAGTATGTGGTGGATCTTTTGAGTATGACTATGGGTATGGGGAGTTTGAGAAGCAAGTCAACACAAACCCACCTTACTATTTGTACAATGAAAATCCTAACTACTACCCTAATTTTTCCCACCAAAATCACCACATCCGATATCCACAACAACCACCCACTCAATACCCACTTCATAATGACTTTCAATTGCCACAATACAACTACTTTCACACTTACCCACAACAAGAAGTTGAACCCATTCAAAATATGATTCTCCAAATGATGGGAGATCAACAAAACTTCTTCAAACAAATGCTAGAGGAGAGCCAAAAGAGGGACAATGTTCTTCAAGGCATTGTTGCCCAAGGTGAGGAATTGGAGATTCAAATTGCCCAAATGAAAGGATCCCGAGCAATCACTCCCCACCGTTCTTTGGACATTGATCATGAATGTAAATTTGAAGTAGTAACTTTTGACATCGAAAATGAAGAATGGGAAGAGCCAATCTCCTTGAGCTCTTGTGAGTATGAAAGTGTGGTGTTTGATGAGGAAGATATGAGGTTGAGTAAGCCAAGTACTCTTAGCCTTTGTGAGTATGAGGGCGTGTCCTTTGAAGTGAATGTTAAGATGTTGGAGAAAGAGATGAATGAAGCCCCCATTTATGATTCATATGAAGATAGCTATGATGACCAATTCGTGCTTTACAAGAACTCATGGGATAAGAGAGCGGAGATTTGTGTGGTTGCTCTCCTTGAGGAACCTATCCTTGAGACATTTAAGATATCCTATCATGAAGATGAATGTCCTTTCCCTATCTCCCATGAAGACTACTTGACACTTACCATGGAGACAATGATTGTTGAAGAGGATATGGTGGACCTTCTTCAAAAAGTCAAAGCATCATACAAAAGCTACTTGGTGGAAAAGCTCAAAGAGAAACTTGCACGTGAAGTTACTTGTGGAAATTTCGCATTCACAATGCCAACTTCTAAGGAACTCGATCATCAAAGCCATGACAACTCTCCTTCCAGCTTGGAAGGATTGAATAATCAAAATGCTATCATCATCACCAAAATTGAAGAAGAAGTTGGTGAGTGGAAGTCTACAGATGAAAATGAACCATACTTCGTACCTAGTGCCGATGAGAATCATGGGCCTATTTATTGGAAGCATTGAGAAAGCTCTAGTACCAAGGACAAGGTGAAAGAAAGAACATATGACAAACCTCCTTGGCCAAATTTCATGTTCAAATGGAGCAACCCATACTTGTGCTTATTTGGAGCTTGTTCACAAGTTTTCGATCTTCTACTAAGAGCCTTGAGCTCTATGGACAAGAATTTCTACAATTTGAACTATTTTGGTGGAGTCCTATCTCAAACCACCATTTGTAAGATATTTCTTGAAATTCTACTTTGTATAATATTGTACAGTTTTGCATTTTTATTTAATTTCTTGCATGAGAGTAGTGAGAGAGAGTGTTCTTACATTTTTATTGAGCAAAATTTCAGAAAAAGATAAGGAGGGACAACAAATTGGTGAAAGGGTACGATTTTTCAAAGAAAAGAAAGAAAAGGAAGAAAAACAGCGAAAGACGCTCGTCCCGAGGGCTGGACGCTCATCCCGAGGGCTGGACGCTCATCCAAGGCCTTCATCAGGGTACTGTTCAGCATTGTACCAGAATCCGAGCGGATTTGGCAAAAGACGCTCGTCCATAGGGAAGACGCTCGGATTGCATTTTGGACGCTCGTCCTGAAAGACACCTGAAGAAAAGTTTTGGAACTGTATCAAAATCCGAGCGGATTTTTGAGAAGCCGCTCGTCCAATGTCAGACGCTCGTCTAAGATAGAAGACGCTCGTCTTCCGCCTACTTCAGAAAATGAAAAGTTCCTATCAGGAAATCCGAGCATATTTTCTGTAAGACGCTCGGATTCTGTAGAGGCAAGACGCTCATCCCGCAAGGAAGACGCTCGGATTCTGGCGTTTTTCTCGAATAATCCGCCCAGGCCCCACCCGTGTCCGCTCGTCTTCTCCCTTTTTCTATAAAAACACCCCCTTTCTCCCTCATTTCCTTACCTTATCTAACCCTAAATCACTCATCTTCATCCCCAAAAACACTCCCCTCACAATAAAAGCCAACAAAAACCCTAATCTCCCAATTCAAGATGATGAATCTCAAGGGCAAGGCTAAGAAATTTGTTGAATCCGCCACTAGGAAACGCAAGGGTTCATCCTCTTCATCCCCACAAGAGATGACGCCGCCAAGGAACTTCCGCCCCATCATGAGAGGATGGATAGAGCAACTTGAGTACTTCCTGGAGGTACTCTTCACCTCCGATGCCCACCGCAATAAGTTTGTCGAGTTGCTAGGTAAGAACTATGAACCCACTCAGTTTATCGATACTATGGTGTTAGAAACCCTTGGGATAAGGTACCACACCGAGATGTTCTTTGATGGCTTTGGGATTTGAAAATTATTCGATGCCCATGAGGAGACGTACCTTAGTCTCACCTTGGAATTTTTGAGTAGCCTTCGTATTGTCACGAACACTCGAACCAATGTGAGCATGGAGTTTAGGTTGTGCAACCTAGACCATAGCCTTACACTTGATCAATTTGCTCACATTTTCGGTCTTGTTGTGCCAAACGACTATACCGATAAACGCGCCGATTTCGATGTGGACCTACTCTGGAAGGCTATTTCCGGGAGGGATTTTGTCCACCAAACACAGTGCTATACCTTCGCTATCCAACACCCGGTGATTCGGATCGAACGTTTTGTAGCCGGCACCATCAATGAGAGGTATGAACAAGATAGGTGCACTCTCATTGATTTAACATTCCTTGAGTCCTATCTAAATGTTCGGGGGACGAGGCGTTACAACTTCAATACCCCCCTTGAGATGCTTACAAGGTGTTATGACTTTTCTCAAGGGAGCACCCAACTCAAGACCTTCGTGATGGAAGGTCTAATTACTATTTTGGCTAACTTCCTTTGCCCCTGGTTCAACTCCCGTGAGACTTATGCTCCTCTTGAGGGGAGTAATTTGATTGATGAGGACGCCATCTTCAACCACCACCGGTGGTGTGCCTACACTCAAGACGGGAGTGTAGAATGGTTCACAAAAGGGTGCACCTCCATCATTATTTCGGGGTGGAATATATCGGGCACCGACTCAAGATTGAGCCCGTATTCGCCTAGGCCGAGCTACCTCCTCGACATCCAAATCATCGGCAATCCCCCTCAAAGGGAACAAGCGCCCCACCAACCACAAATACCTCGTGGGATACCGGTAAGGCCTACTCTCCCACCTTCCTTTGTGCCTATCCCACCATACCCTACTCTTTATACACAATTCCGACCGGAAATCCCCAATACCCCGGGCATTAATGACCTGATGAACCTTATGAATAGAGTTGACCTCGGGGTACATGAAGGGAGGGTTGACAACTACTTGGCCCTTTATGCCCAGTACTATCAAATGGCACAACAAAGGTATATCGACCCTAATGTCCCTCAGCCCTCTTGGGCCTAACCACACCTTTTGTTCCCTAATCAAGGGGACCAAGCTTGGAATCTTGGTGGCCAAGGTGGAGGGAATTCTAGCCAAGGAGGAGGGTATGACCAAGGAGGAAGTTCTCACCGGTATGGCTATCCTCAAAATGATGATGACGAGTGAAAGATGCCTACCTCATCACCTCCATTTGTATGATACTTTTCTCTCCCTCTCTCTTTTGTATATACATTGCATTTAGTTTAGCTTTCACTTGCATTTGTATTATATTTCATATTGCATTTACATTAGCTAGTTTATATAGTATAGTTGCATTGTAATATATTTCATATGATTCATGTAGATAGTTGCATATAGACTAGAATTCATGCATAGTCACTAATGACCAATCCTATTCTTTTCTACACTAGAGATAGTGTTTAAATCGGTTTGGGGAGGTTTGATCATAAGTGACCATAGTTTACTAGAAAACATGCATCATATAGGGTAGTCTAGATTGCATTCATTTGTTATATATATCATATATATTTGCATTAAGTTAGAGCATGGATTCATTCATATCATATTGCATTTGTACTTTATTTCCATAAATTCAAAAAATCCAAAAACATGTATTACCTTTTTATTCCTAATCCTACATGTACATTGAGGACAATGTCCAAAATAAAGTGGAGGTTGGGAATTTATATTCCAAAAACACATAAAAATTGAAATTTTTTGAAAAATACAAAAACATGTCTTTTTACTTCATAAATCATAAAAACCATAAAAATTTGAAAAATTGAAAAACCAAAAACATGCTCAATTACTTTATAGCGTAGTCTTGTATATATTGTGTTTGTTCATCCTTGTTCACATTTATTGACTACGCCACATCCGAGACATGAGGATATTGAAGACCGCATGGTATGATCTTTCCAATCTCCTTTTTCCTCTTTATGTTAATGACTATGTGGCTTTATTTTGGTTGATGCGGTATAAACAATGTGAATTTAGGACTTGCATTTAGTTTATATAACATATTAGTTGGTAGAATCATATGCATTAGGATGTATATATGTTAGTTGCATCATGGCATGTAGTTTGCATGTTAGGAAAATTTTGCGAAACCGTCTACTTGGGAAGCTTGACAAGTGTATATAGGCCCTAGTAGATGATTTTTCTTCTTCAGACTTTGTTTGTTAGAATACTTGTAAAACACCCTAGGATGTGTCATGCTAGTATCCTTTGACCCATGGATTAAGGCCTAGTCAAGAGTACCTTGTGGTGTGATAACTCCTTGGCTACCGTTTATTCCAAGGTGACCCTTGAAACCATGCATCCACCATCCATGTTCTACCACATTTTTGTCATCAAAGGGAATGAGCACAAAAAGAAATTGATTTGAGTTCAAGAAATGAAATGAAAAGTTAAAGAAAGTTTGCAAAATGCATCAAATGAAAAGAGGAGCAAAAATAGACTCCTATGCTTCAAATATAAGCCACCCTCACTACATATGGGGTGACTTTGAAAATGTTCAAAAGAAAAATGCAAAAAGTTGAAAGTTGTCAAGTATTGAAATGCCAAAAATCAAAAGAAATGGCAAAAGAAAGTGTTCTCAAATGATTATATGCCACAAGAAATTGGGGGGGAAAAACAAACAACAAAAGCAATCTCCCAAAATGAAACTCAAAATCTATCGATCCCTTTATCCATCGTATCCATTTTTGTGCATGGTAGAGAGGGGACGACCCTTCTTCTTGTCTAGGCAAGAGGGTGAATTCCGCGATCCTCCAGTGTTTCTAACACCATATGGAGTCTACTCTTGACAAAAGCATTTAACGATTGAGGACAAAGGTACCCTAGCTTGACACAACTTGGAGGTGATTTATTGGTATCCTTCTAGGCTTAGTAGTTTGAAGAAATCATATCTATGAAGGAGTGTGTATCCTTGAATTGCTTCCCCTTTAGATAATTTCCGCCACTTAGATGAGGAAAGTGGCTATTCATTTTTGTAGATGCATCCATTGCTTGTTTTGTGTGCTTAATGTTTGGATGTGTCGCCATTTTGGCAAGACCCACCTTGCCTTGCAAGAAGGCATCCTACCTCATGGTTGTCTTGTTGTGAGTTGGAGGGGCGGAGTGAGACCCGCTAATTGTCTCATATTGGCTATATTATTAGGATAGTTTAAATAAAGTTCTAGTTTTTGTCACCTCTTTACTCGGGACGAGTAAAGGTTCGGTTTGGGGATATTTGATGTGACTCATATTTGCGCACATTTAGTCCCCTAATTGAGCCTATTTTGCATACTATTATAACATTCCATTACCATTTTATCCGTCAAAACCTTCCTATTTGCTTTTCTACCACATTTCATATATTTTGTAGGAAAGGAGATAATAAGGCGGAAATTCCCGTCTTTCGTGCATATTTGGAAGCTTATTGACGACATTAGATGGACTAGTATGAAGTGGAGGCGAGAATTAAAGACTACTCTCATAAGAATAACAAGTAATCGAAGAGAAGGATTCTGAAGCAGAATCCGTGCGGCCAGGGAGACAAGACGCCCGTTCAAGAGCCTAAATCCGAGCGTCCAAGCCTTGAAGATGTTCGGATTCCCTTGCTAAAATCCGAGCGGATTTGCCCCAAAGACGCTCGTCCATCCCCACAACAATCCGAGCGGATTCCCCTCCTGGACGAGTGGATCGTGGCGTCTTCAGGTGAGATGCTCATCTCTCCGGAAAGACCTGAAATTCCCTGTTTAGAACTCACAAATGTTAATTACTAATTTAGACTTAGTTAACCTAATGAATCCCCACTCTATATACCCCACTTGTAAATAATCAAAGGATAAAGTTTTTAGAGTAGAAAGCCTCCACATTAGAAATTCCTCTTAGATTAGAATAGATTACTCTTTAATCTTTCCACAAATTACACATTGATCTTTCCTTAATTATTGTTCAAGTTTGTTACTTTTGGGTAATTGAAGATTATTGGGTTATTATTGGAGAATTGACAACTCTTCATCAATCAATCAAGTTCTCTTCTTTTATTCTTTGCTTTATTATTTAGAATCATCTCAAGTTTGGTATAATTCTTTTACCCTTTACTCTTTATTGTTTATTTCCTCATTCTCTTATCATGTTTACACTTGTTGTAATGATTGACACCATTAATGACATGTTCTCCATGATAATGAGTGAGTAGTTACTAAACTAGGATTAGTAGGTAATTAGGGGAGACCAACATAGGATTGATTAATGCTTAATCTAATATATTTTCATAATTTAATTGCTTGCTTGTTGTGATGTCATCCTATGCACATGTTATGTTTGATGAAATGCTAAGACTATGAATCCTTGCATTTATAACCATCACTTACCTTTTCAATGAGACTTGTAAGATATAAACCAACTCGAGTCTTGTTAGACCATGCATAGAAGTTGAATAGGAGGAAAGTAAATCAACTTGTAGGTGTTTTACAATCTAATCGATTCGGCTCTGGGACCCAACTCTTCCTATGAACCGTAAGACATAAACCAACTCGGTTCCTCCACAACATTAATTGCTTGCAACTTTGTAAACATGTTTGTATGATAAACACCATGAATCCCCTATGACCCCATGACATCCTAGTTCTTTTAGTCATTTTTTTACATTTCTTAGTTCATTGTTTGCTTTACTTTAATGCTTGCATTAGTCTACAACACAACTACAAACCCAACCAAATTGTGACACTAGCATAAATTGAGATAGATAGACTTAGAACCCAAAGCACACCGTCCCATGGATCGACCTCGACTTACCGCTAATTAGTTGTTTGTTGAGAATTATAAATGTGTTTGATTGGATGTGTGACGACCAACACTTTGTCCATCATTCACAGAGATCTGGAGTAAGGGGTGAGGGTACGTATTAGGAGCCTCTTTTGATCGAACACCTAATCCCGCCCGCCTCGATAGCGGCCTCTACTAATGATTAGGGAAAATCATCTATACTCGATATGTTGTCGATTATATGCATGCAATGCAACAAACAACGTTTTAATCCTAGCATGTGAGAATTAAACTAAGTCGGTAGGGTCGAAGTAAGGATTTATGGTTGATTACATGTGAGAGGAAGCAACAATAGGATAATAAAGAGTATAATAAATGAAATACGATAATTAAAATTACAATAATTACAATGATTTGATAATTTACGTCGAAAATACGTTTAAAACGGATAATTTGAGAAAAGAAAAGGAAAATAATTAAGATTAGAAAACGGACAGATTAGTGGTGATATTACGATTAATAGTAGATTAATTCGTAAGCTAACGAACTAGGTGTTGGAGCTTGTGTCCTCCACAGTTAGTGTGATAACGTATATAAATCTCTTATAGGTTCACAAGGGTATACTTAGTATTTTATCAGTTGATTAACGTTTAGTTAATAACGGTTGGCTTGCTAGAACTTTGACGTTATTATCATACTGATGGCGGTGATCAACTGGTCCCTAAAAGTCACACCTAAAAGATGTGTTTGAGAGATGTGATTGTATGAAAATACAATCACATTGATGCCTTATATGACTAAAAGGTTAGTCCATGTATTTGACTAAACAGTTAGTCAATGTGATGATGAGACGACTATTTAATACAATTAAATAATATTAGCTGAGACGAATTAACTGTTAATTCGTAAATTGAATATAAACTGTTATATTTAATTAATGTATATAATGTTAGCTTAAAAGAATTAAGATGTTAATTCGTAATTAAACATAACCAGTTATATTTAATTAGCAAATTATAAATATGCGATATTTATAGTTAAAATATATATTATACGAGATTGTCATAATCAATTATTACAGACCGGTATTAATAAATCGACTACAAGCTGTTGTTTGTGGACTTATTAAATACGTGCCGAAATAAATGACAATTGATAAAATATACGCATTTTATACAATACAAAACCAACCGAAAATAAGGAGATTTCTCTCCTTATTTGAAGTACACGGTTTGAGCAAGAAAAAGAAAAGAAGAAGATCTTCCCTATTTTCTCTCCTATTTTCGGTTATATTAGGTGAGAAGGAGGATCATTTTCACACACGTATTTCGGTTCTAGCAAATTGAGAGGCATTTCTCAAAACATTTTGGGTGCAACGATTAGGAGAATATCGATTTCGATATTGTTCTTAGGCCATTTTGCTAGGACCAAAGGTTAATTCTAATCTACTCTTTTTGTTTATGTAAATTCGTTTATGACTAGTTTTATTCATAATTATAGTTTTGCTACAATCCGTTTTTAGATGAAGTATACCGATATTTCTTACAAGTGGTATCAGAGCATAGGCCACGAAATTATTTTATATGATTATCATAAATGAATTTAAACAAAAAATTTTGAAAGAAAAAAAAAAGGCATTCGGCCGCAAAATTTTTTTTTTCAGCCGAGATGACTTTTTTTCGTTTTGTTGTTTTGTTTCCATTTAATTTATTGATATTGTTGTTTTAATATGTTAAAATGATAATATGATAAATTTGTAGATGTTTTGATTTAATAAGAATTAAATTGAAATGTAAATGTAAATGTAAATTGTTTGATGTTGTTCAATTGTTTTTGCTATATAGTTTTTGGCATACAAGTTAATTTAACAAATGTTCAAATCAATTGTGATAATCGGATTAATCATGATTTAGATATTCATTTTAATAGGTTAAATTGAATCATCTAGTTTGAATATATGTTTAAATAATAAGATGATTATGCCAATCTTGTTATAAAAGCAACATTAAACAATTGTTCATAACAAATGAGTTGTTTTTTTTAAATTTTTTTTTTCAGTTTTAGGGCAGAAATGCCGCAACCATTAGTAAAAAAAAAATTGTTTTTTTTTCGTTTTTATGGAAATGCCGAGGGCATTTTAAGATTTTTTTTTTCGTTTTTAGGCTAATGCCGAGAGCATTGGAAAAAAAACAAATCTGTATTTTTTCTTTTTAGTGCATGCCGTGGGCAATTATAAAAAAAAAAATTGTTTATTTTTGGCCAATAATCTTTATACGTTATTTATAATGTATAATTATTGTTAGTTGTGAAAAAGTTCACAAATTTAAGATACCTAATTATTTTAAAGAGGTTTAAAATAATGTTGGATTAATTCATATTACAAGTTAATATGTATTAAGATTGGAATTATTGTGAGTAATTGAGGAATTGTCACATAATTTGATCATTTAAATAGGTGGTTTGGATAAATTACTCTACATAATTAAGGAATTATGTCTTGCATGATTAATTTATAGTTGATGCATTTTTATTTAGTTGAATGTTTCGTTGAATAGTTTTATTTACGTATTTTTGCAATCGGTTGTAACTTGTAATACCTAGTGTGGCCTTAGTTAATTATGTTTTCGTAATGATGGAAACATAATTTTAATATAATTTTGAGATCTCGAATCTCCTTTAATTTTCTTTAAGTATTATGTTTTTGAAATTAGAATGTAAATAGGTTTATTTTGTAATTTTAATTGTATTTTTAAAGAAGACTAAAGATGGAGATTGGATTGCTCACTCCCGCTACATGGACCAAGATGGAACATCAAGACAAGCTTCTCGGGTCCAAGGATGGATTCCAAAGTTGTATTTATGTTCATTTTGGTAGATAGTCCACACTAGGACATTATTTTGTTTTACGTTTTTCCATTCTTATTGCTTTTCATTACATAATAGTTAGTGCATCATATTCCGCCTAAACCAAACCACCTACTACTAAAATGCATGAAAATTGACTCATATAGTTTGGATGTTAGTTTTTATAGACATACAGATGTCACACTTTTTAAGCCATCATCTTAGTTTATTCATTCACGCATGCTAGATATGAGTTCACTTAAAATGAATTAAAATAATGTTGATGGGATCTTCCTCTAAAACTGAAATTGAGACTAGTCTTTATAGGCCAAACATCTATGAATCCCTTCTTCGTCGGTAGGCATATAAGACCTTACTCTCCATATGACCCCTTCTACGTTGGGTAAGTAGTTTGTGTTGACTTAGTTTACCTCAACATTATAATCCGAAGAGTTTCTCGAGATTATGATGGACTATAGATAGAATTTACAGAAATTTATCGACCAAGAATTCTATAAGTAAAATTAGCCAAAATGTTGGCTTATCAATTTACAGATAATTGAGTCTTGGAATCATTTATATAATTCTTGAGGGAAGTCAATTGTATAAATGCTTGAGTCTTCGCGTTATAACAGTATTGCATTAGACTTAAATCATAACGATGAGTATGCTTATTATATTTTTCCTTCTTTTCGCAGTGTAGAATACGTTTTATTTTGATAATACTGCTTACTACAAATGGCTGGAAATAATGATATCCCTATGCCAAGTGCCACACTTGGACGCGAGTCCTGGCTAAAAGCTTTCATGGACTACATGAATCAGTTCACACGACTGAAGAATGACGGGTCCAACTTTGTGGACTGGGAGGCATCATTAAGGAATGCTGCCATTGCTGACGGTAATCTCAAGTACTTAACTGAGCCAATACCGCCAAACCCAGGCCCTAATGTAAGAGCTAACGAGTCAATTGCTTATAGTGACTTCGTTATGGAAGCGGGTGCGATAAATAATGTACTCATTTTTGCAATGGAAACCAATTTGCAAAGACGCTTCATTGCCCAAGGTGCAAACAAGATTTTCACCACGCTCACTAATGAGTTCTCAAAAGCACCGAGAATCGTTACTTATGAGCATACCTGTCCCTTCTTTGATGCGAAACTCCAGAAGGGCCAACCGGTTAGCCCACACATTCTTAACATGATTGAGAATGTCGAGAAACTGGAGGCACTTGATTGCAAAATCAGTGAGAGCATAGTCATTGACCGTATGCTTCATTCACTTTATGATGGTTTTGCCCTTTTCAGGGCAAATTACTACATGAATGACATGAAGAAAAGTCCTCATGAGCTACACTCACTTCTCGTACAGTCCGAGAACGATATGAAATCGAGTGGGAGCATGAAGCAAGATGTTCTCATGATTTCCAACAAGAATAAGGGTAAGGGCAAGGCTCACGGCGACCTAACTGTAGGAAAGCCAAAGTTTAAAAAGTCAGGAAACGGTAAGAGTGGGCCTGGTGAGACTAGTGGCCCACAAGGCAAGGCAAAGTGCAAGGACGGTAACGTTGAGTGCCACCATTGTCACAAGACTGGACAATGGAGGAGGAACTGTCCCGTGTACCGTGAGGATATAAAAGCACGCCGCGTCACTCCTGTTGGTATGTCATCTTATATTCATATGATTGAGATTAACCATGCAAGTTTCGGAACTTGGGTACTTGATATTGGTTGTCGTTCTCATCTGTGTAATTGATACCGTCGTTTTGTATCAAAATTAAATTTATAATTCCAAACTAAAACTATAGCTAGTGATAGTAAGGGTCGAACCACAGAGAGACAAGGTTGATTTTGTTTGCTAATTTTCAGTCTATGAAGGTAACAATTAATTGGGGGGTTTTGAGATTGGTTGACTAATTGGCTAATTGTTAAAATGAAATTTCTCAACAAGATAAAGAGAAGACTGGGAACTTCGGTTCACCATGGCAAATGTCAGGTCAGTAAGGTAGCAGAGGTCTTATAATACGGTCTCAGGGAATATAAGCTAGCCTTTCGATCGAAGCTCAAATAACCTTACGGTCTATTGATTCCCTAGAATTTCTCAAAGCTTTCCCTCAGGAGAAATTCCGAATCTAACGATAATTCAAATTACTAATCTTTCAATCTAGTAAAGGGATTTATCAAAAGACAACAAGACCAATACGGAAGAAATACTACGAAACAATCCTAATTTATGCCATGGCTCACCTAATTCCCAATCAAAGAAATTAGCTACGCATGACTAAAACTAAAACAATTGCTAAATTGATAACAGAGAACAAGATTGACATGATTGAATTTAAATAAAAGACAAAAGACAAGAGATGAATTTCTGGAATTAAATTGGTAAAACAAGAATTGAAATAACAACAATTAAAAGAAGAAAGGAATTGCATAAATACTTACTAATTGAATTAAAGAACAAAGTATCGAAATCGAGGTTTTCCGTCAGCAAAGCTAGATCTAAAAACTGAGTTCTTCAATAATGAAAAGCATAACCTAATAATTGCTGCGTTCTACTGATAAAAGATGCCAAAGGTTAATAACAAGTTGGGCTTTTAAAAGTCTAACACGAAGAAATAATTCTCAGCTCGAAGACTGGTCGATCGACCGGTCAGCATGGTCGATCGACTGGTAAATGCAGAACAACAGCTTCTGCTTGATTTCAACGGTCGATCGACTGGTGGGAGTGGTCGATCGACTGGTGATGCTGTGCAGTGGCTCTTTTTGTTCCTTCAAATCAGCTCTTCACTCCTTTGCACGCATCCCAAGGTGGGTGAATCCGAATCTCCATCTTCTAGGCTTCCTTGAAGTTGCCCCCGGAGGACGAATTAGGCTTGATTTAGCTTACTTCCACTCATACCTACAATAAATCATAGAAAATGCAAAGTAAACCGTTTCAGGAGAAATAGTAGCTTAAAACTAAAAGATACGCATGGAAATACGTGCCAAAACCGCAGATAAAGTGTATAGAATATGCACGTATCAGTAATCATTTGCAGGGCCTAAAAAACATCACACCTCTCGCAAAGGGTGATGTGGACCTGCGAGTCGGGAATGGATCACGAGTTGCTGCAGTCTCAAAGGGAACATACGTAATCTAGCTCCCTAGTGGGTTTGAGTTATATTTATATAACTGTTACTATGTACCCAGTTTATCTAAGAACATTATTTCTGTTTCCGTACTTGATAAAGACGGTTTTTCATTTTCAATAAAGGATAATAGCTGTATTTTCTCTTTTAATGAAATGGTTTATGGCAAAGCAGTTTCCATGAATGGAATTTTCATCTTAGATCAAACCACAGAGCTAGCTACAAATCAATGCCAAACCGTTTAATGCACATAGTCAATTACTGCAAAGCTTAAATCAAGTGAAGAAATTTATGCATATCATGGATTTAAATCGGGCGTTCGACCTTGCAAGACTCATACATTCGGACTCTCCCGGGTCACTCTTCCCTCAGCAAAGCAAATGGTAAGAATATATATAAAAGAGAGGAAAGAAAATACAGTCTCTCACCTAAACTGCGACCGACAAAACATGTATGCTTGACTAGCATGAATAATGATTCTAACTACCGTACATACGCATAACCTCCGTCAAAGACTATTACATGCCGAACTATTTTAAGATTTGGATATGTGAGGTTAAGTGGGAAAGGAAGGGCAAAACAATTATGGAAAAAGTGAAGGTAAGAGCCAAGCTAGTACCTGTCCAATCATCAGAAACCGTATCCCGTTCCTCCAACTCAAAATACAAACCATGCCTTTTAATGACTAGGCTACACAAAATCCCAAACAAACGCCTCCAATTCATGAAGTAGGCACATGAAGCGTGTTCTCAATTCAACCAAAACCTTATTATTTTCAAACTCCTCTTTTTTTTTTCTTTTCTTCTTTCTGTTTTTTTTTTCTTTTTCATTCATTTTCATTTTTTTTTTCATCTTCTGAACTGGTGGTCGATCGACCAGTGATGGCAGTCGATCGACCACTCTGCACATTCCAGTGCTCTCTGCCAGGTAAACATCTTTTTTTTTCATTTCTTCTAAATTTCTTTCTTTCCCTTCAAAATGACACAACCCCTTCACTCCTCATCAATACCCACTCCATCATTACAAAACGAACCAAACAGCATGAATCGACAAATTCCTCTACTACTTCCTAGCTTGGCACAATGGTAGGCTAAGTATGGGATGTAGTTGAGGGTAACTGACAGTTGTGGCTTATAGTGGAGTTAATGGGGTAAAATGAGAAAGGGGAGGATGCAATAGTTCTCAAAACATGCAATACCGACCACAAACCATTGCGTATAGGCAATAAGCAATCAAAACTCATACACGTGCAAAACATGAAATGAAGGGAGTACTACTCTCAATCCTAAATTAACCGGTCATGAATGTCACCAGTTATGGGCTCTATATCTCAGAAAGTATAAGTAGTTTGCCAAAAGTAATGAGTCAAGTCTAATTACCCGAAATGAATTCCATGACAAAAATTGAGAAATCACTTTTAATTCTCGCAAGAGCTGTGAAAAGGGCAAGGAATGGCATATTTGACTAATAGTGCAAAATCATCATTAATAACTCCAATCCGACTCAACTATATGCAAAAGTAAACGTGATATTTTTGATTTTTATGAATTTTCAATTTTTTTTTTCTTTGTTTTGTTTTGTTTTTTTTTTTGAATGAATGAATGAAAAAAAAAAACAAATGCAAACAGAAATGCACTAAACATGTGACTGAAATGCAATAAAA
This sequence comes from Silene latifolia, assembly GCF_048544455.1. Lineage (NCBI taxonomy): Eukaryota > Viridiplantae > Streptophyta > Magnoliopsida > Caryophyllales > Caryophyllaceae > Silene > Silene latifolia. The sequence goes on along the minus strand of NC_133538.1, from coordinate 417,713,896 downwards.
AAAACAAATGTAGATGCAAAACAAAAGGCATATGCAAATACCCTCCCCAAACCAAAATGCACAATGCCCTCATTGTGCTCAGCATCAAATCACCAGCATAAAAATTGGAGAATAAAAGCATAATAAAATAAAAGGAAGCTAATAAAGAAAGGAAGGAACTCACAAAATACGACCTCCCCAAACCAGCCAAAAACAGGGAGGTCACCAGCATCTAATCTCTACCAACGTACTCCTCTCCACTAGACTCTCCGGACCCCGAGTCGCTCTCCTCGTCCGCCTCGGCGGCGGGGTGGCTCTCCGGAAGTGGAGGCACCGGCAGTAGTAGTAGGAGGGGGTCTCTGGCAGCCGAGGGTAGCGCCCACGGGAGGAACAAAGTAGGAAGGGTGAGTCCAAGCACCCGTGGGAGCATCCCTCCCGGGCTAACTCCTCGTAGATCGGGCACGGGGCTAGAGCCGTGTCTAGCCTGTCTTTGGTCAAAGCTCCCGCACAAATCACCCAATACACGTGACATTGCCCTCTGGTCCATGACCGGAGGGACAACCAAAGGAGTAGGTGGTCGAAAAGTGGCCGGGTAGCCTGTGGGAGCAGTAGTGGAGGTAGAGGGTGCCTGTGAAGAGGAGGCACGAGCTCTCTTCGAAGTGCTAGCAGTAGCAGTGGCTGCCACCAGAGGAAGCCTGTAACTAGGCAAGGGCGGCCGAGTTGCCCCCGAGCAGTGGTAAGGGCGGGACGGGAGAGGGTACCCGTGGATCGGGATGGGGTCGCAGATGAAAGAATCGATCTTCCACCGTCTTTGTCTATCGACCCAGTGGACGGCCCTCGCGTATGCAAGGTCCATGAAACGTAGGTCAGGGTTAATAGGGTCCTCCTGTCGAGGGAAAAGTAAAACAAGACGGTTGGCGAGACGCGTCACCAACCCACCACAAGCAATAGAGGTCAAAGTGCCCTCACTTACAGTCTGAAAGTGAGCGGCGGTCAGATAGGCTATGTTATAAATACGGGCTACCCGACTTTCAATGTTCAGATAGCCCGCTAAAATTAACAATTCAATATTATTCACATTATTAGACTCTTTACGGCCAAAAATGGTATTACCCATTAGCCGTAGAAAATAACGAAGAGGGGGCAAGTGGACGGAAGTGCCCGTCCTTTTAAGCCCGTGAAAGTCACTGATGCAAGACCACATGACTCGATGAACATCAGAGGTATCCGAGGTTCTGCCCTCGAAATAAAGACCCAGAAAACCGGCAAAATCAGCTAATGTCAGAGAGTAGTTGACATTGAAAAGCCGAAAGGAAATGCAAGGGTTAGTCTTATTTTCTTCAAAAGCAGCGGAATTAAAAGCATAAGACGAAAAGAATTCGAGGGTCAAAATGTAGTATGTGAACTCAGCCATGTCCACAAGACCCATCATACCTGTCCCATTTAGCAGGGACACAACCGACTCATAACAGCCTAATTTCTCCAAAGTATCTTTATGGAGAAGAAGGGTAGCCGTGACTTTCATTTTCGCAACAAACAGAGAAAATTTAGCCCGCTGAGTAGAAGAGGAAAAGATAACTGCGGATAGTCGGGTAGACTATCCGTCTTTGTCTGCAATGATCAGTGGCGGTCCTCGTGGCCGCAGCGCTCCTTGGCTCGATTGTCCCTCGTACATGTGTTCCTTCTCTTTCGTCATTGTTGTTACTGCAAAAGAATCTTCATTAGCAACAGATATCCCCTAACAATGTCAATTTACGGAAACCCGAATCAAAATCTGATGTGAAACGCAAATTAGGGTTTCGAGATTTTGGGGAAAACGGTTTTAATCGCCTCCTCGTTGCTAGCTAGTGTCGAAAATCAAGGGGGAAATGGTAGAACAAGCGATTAAAGCATAGAAAAGACAAGATATCAATCCCAAAAATCAATTTCCCCAAATTGATTTTTCCATCTCAAATGCACATTACTCGAAAATTTCGCATAAAAACGCAGTAAAATCGAAAATAGAGCATGGAAGTGGGATTAGAGACATACCTTGAAGAAACTTGAAGATTAAAGCAAGAAAAATCAAGTGTAAGACTAGATTTCAGGTGAAAATCGTGAAAAGGGGGATGAAATTAGGGTTTGCTTATGATTTTCTGAGTTTGTGAAAGTGAATGAATGAATGAGTGAAAACTTCTCTTTTTAGTTGTATTCTGATCCCGCGGAGAGGTCGATCGACCACTTTACTCGGTCGATCGACCGGTCTGTCATTTAACAGCTTCTGGAGCTCGTGTATTGGTCGATCGACTCATTGACCCAGTCGATTGACTAATATCCCTGCACAGTAGCTTCTGGTTTTTTCACTTCAGTCGATCGACTGACTCGCTTAGTCGATCGACGGCTAGAGCTGGCAATTGGACTTTAATTCGTCAAAATTTATTTTTGCCATCATAATTTCCTGTCTATCTCTCACAAACATCTAGTAACCCACCTACGCACTTTGCATAAAATAAATTCCTGCAAAAATTATCAAAGGCGCACATATTCCCAAACCAAGGAATTGAAAATTAAAAGGAATTAAAGAATACAAAAGAACTCAAAAATGCAGATTAAATGAAATGACAAAATAAAATTCCTAAATTACAATTAATTACAACCTGGGTTGCCTCCCAGTTAGCGCTGGTTTAAGAGGTCCCGCACGACCTTTTTTACCTCACTTTGCATCATCCGATAACGGGTCGAAGTATAATACCTCGACTTTCCCAACATATGCATCTGATCCGTGATAATGCTTCACATATTGGCCATTAACCCTGAACCTTTCTCCAGCTGAGGTCTCCAATTCCACTGATCTGAATTTTGTAACTGCTGTGACCGTATAGGGGCCGGTCCACCTGGATTTCAGCTTACCAGGAAATAGACGGATACGAGCATTAAAAAGGAGTACCTTATCGCCAATATGGAATTCGCGCTTGATGATTCTCTTGTCGTGCCAGCGCTTTGTTTTCTCCTTGTAGATCCTTGCATTGTCATAGGCCAACAGCCTAAATTCCTCCAGCTGATTCAGCTGTGTCATGTGTTTCTCACGAGAGAGGTTAGGATCCAAATTCAAATCACAAATAGCCCACCAGGACTTACGCTCTAACTCAACAGGTAAATGACATGTCTTACCGTAAATCAATCGGTATGGTGACATCCTGATTAACGTCTTAAACGCAGTTCTATAAGCCCATAAGACATCATCTAACTTAAGACTCCAATCTTTCCGTGATTTAGAAACAACTTTAGCTAAGACTTCTTTCAATTCTCTGTTAGAAACCTCAACCTGACCACTAGTTTGGGGATGATACCCCAAACCTCTACGATGTTGGACACCGAATTTAGTCAATAAAGCACTAAGTTGTTTCTCTTTAAAATGCATTCCCCTATCGCTAATGACAACCCGAGGGACACCAAAACGAGGGAAAATAATCTTTTTGAACAGTTTAATCACGGCCTTTGCATCGCAATGGGGAGTAGCAATAGCTTCCACCCATTTGGATACATAATCTACAGCTACGAGGATATATTTATTACCTTGACTGCTCGGAAAAGGTCCTTGATAATCAATGCCCCAGACATCGAAAATCTCAACCTCAAGAATGCCTACCTGTGGCATCTCATGTCTCTTGGAAATATTCCCCGATCTTTGACAAGCATTGCACTCAGCAACAAAATTGCGACAATCTGCATGCAAAGTTGGCCAATAGAAACCAGATTGGAGTACCTTAGCTACAGTCCTGGACGGACCGTGATGACCACCATAAGTAGAAGAGTGGCAAGCCTCTAGGATATCCTTCACCTCCCATTGATGTACGCATCTCCGGATGAGACCATCTGCGCATTCCTTGAAAACATAAGGATCATCCCAAAAATATTGTCTAGCATCATAAGCAAACCGCTTCTTCTTCTGCCATGAAAGCTCGGGTGGTATCCTACCTGTCACAGCAAAGTTAGCAAAATCAGCAAACCAAGGAGGCGGATAAGACCCGAAGTAGTAATAGCTAATGAGACTCTCATCGGGGAAAAGAATCATTAATATGTAACGAATCCTCCCTTTTCGTCACCGGTGCAGACGAGATAGGTGGTCACCACCACATTCTCGGCTCCTTTCTTGTCTTTGATCTCCAAATCAAACTCCTGCAAAAGAAGTATCCACCTCAAAAGCCTCGGCTTCGCATCTTTCTTAATAAAGAGAGTCTTCAACGCTGCATGGTCAGTATAAACAATAACCTTAGAACCTAACAAATAAGACCGAAATTTGTCTAAGGCAAAAACTACAGCTAGAAACTCCTTCTCAGTGGTAAAATAATTAATTTTAGCCTCATCCAGAGTTCGGCTCGCATAATATATGGCATTCAAAGCTTTATTCTTCCATTTGTCTCAAACCGCACCGACCGCATAATCGCTGGCATCACACATGATCTCAAATGGGAGGTCCCAATCAGGCGGCTGAATGATTGGCGCAGAAACTAGGGCCTCCTTTAACCTGTTAAAAGCGGCAAGGAACTCATCAGTAAATTCAAAGACAGCATCCTTAAGGAGCAAATGTGTAAGTGGTTTAGCAATTTTTAAAAAATCCTTAATGAAACGCCGGTAAAAACCAGCGTGACCAAGGAAACTCCTCACTCCCTTAACATTCACAGGAGGAGGTAATTGCTCAATCACCTGTACCTTTGCCTTATCAACATGTATACCTTTATCAGAAATCAGATGCCATAACACAACTCCCTCATTGACCATAAACTGACACTTTTCCCAGTTTAAAACAAGATTAACATCTATACAACGCTGCATGACTTTATCAAGGTTAGCTAAACAACGATCAAAGTCACTACCATAAACTGAGAAATCATCCATGAATACCTCCATAATGTTCTTTATATAATCAGAAAAATCCCCATCATGCACCTCTGAAAGGTAGCAGGGGCGTTACACAATCCGAAAGGCATTCTACGATATGCAAAAACACCCTGTAGACAGGTAAAAGTGGTCTTACTCTGATCGTCCGGATGAATAGGGATCTAAAAGAACCCTGAATATCCGTCTAGAAAACAGAAAAATTTGTTAGAAGCAAGTCTTTCAGTCATTTAGTCAACAAAAGGGAGGGGGAAGTGGTCTTTCTTGGTGGCGGCATTCAACTGTCTATAATCAATGCACATCCGCCACCCTGTCACTACTCGAGTTGGTATTAATTCATTTTTCTCATTTTTAACCATGGTAGTCACTCCTTTCTTCGGGACTACCTGAACTGGGCTAACCCACTTGGAGTTGCCAACTGTATAAATAATACCTGCATCGAGTAGTTTCATCACCTCAGCCATAACAACTTCCTACATCTTCGGGTTCAACTTGCGTTGACCCTGTCTGTAAGGCTTGTGGCCTTCCTCCAGCTCTATCTTGTGCATAAAAACATCAGGGCTGATGCCCTTAATGTCATCCAAAGAGTAACCCAAAGCCTTCCTGTTTTTCTTAAGCACACACATCAAAGCAGACAGCTGGTCATCATTAAGCTTAGAGCTAACAATAGCTGGGTACTGCTCCGTATCATCTAGAAAAACATACTTAAGATTAGGAGGAAGTGGCTTATGCTCTGGCACTTTTACCTCTACAGCATAGACAGAATCAGCTTCAATGGTGTAGCAAGTGTTTACCAAGTTCTCGTTGGCTAGGCTCAAGAGCATCGCATCTTCTTCCTCATTGAGCTCGTAGCTCTCCATTGAGGCTACCAAAGCATCTGGCTCCTCAACATTCTCCACTGTATTACCTGCACACTCATCTAAATAGGTTAGATCAGCTAAGGGATCCTTGGCTAAGGATTCCCTCCAATTACAAGTAACAGCCCTGTCAACAATATCAATGGAATAACACGTGTCCTCATCAGCAGGTTCAGTCGCCTTGTGAGTAAGACTGAACTCAATGGTGTCATCCCCTACCTCTAAGGTGATGGTTCCGCGTTTGACATCTATTACAATTTGTATGTATGTAAAAACGGTCTACCTAAAATAATAGGTATCTGACTGTCCTCTGCAATGTCCAAAACAACGAAATCGACAGGAATAAAAAACTTACCCACTCGAACGGGTACATCCTTTAGAACTCCTATAGGTCTCTGAGTCGATCTATTTGCCATTTGAACGGTAATATCGGTCACCTTAAGTCTACCAATGTTTAACCTTTCGCAAATAGAATAGGGCATGACGCTGACACTGGCCCCTAAATCACAATGGGCCTTTCCAATTTCGTGGTTACCTATAGTGCAAGGAATTGAAAAACTACCCGGGTCCTTTAATTTAGGTGGCACATTAATTTGCGAAAGAGCATTACACTCTTCCACAAAAGCAACATTACCATCATCACGAAAATTTCTCTTACGATTTAAAATATCTTTCATAAATTTAGCGTAAGAGGGTACTTGGGTAATTAAATCAGTGAAAGGAACCGTTACCTCGAGATTCTGGACCATCTCCAGAAACTTACCAAACTTACGCTCCAGCTTAGTAGCCTTCAAACGCTCCGGATACGGGACTGCAACACTGGCCGTAGGATCAGTAACCTTCGGCTTCCGTAGGTTTAAAACCCCCGTCAAATCATCAATGAGTGAAGAATCATGCGGACTAGTTGACGGATTTGCATCCTCTCGGGATTCATCGATCGATCGGTGTGAGTGGTCGATCGACCAACTTGGTCGGGCGTGAACAGTTCTGTTCGAAATTGATTTCGTCGGTATTTCGATCGATCGATCGACAATGTTGGTCGATCGATTGCTTGTCTTTGGTGTGAATAGTTTCGACAGAAACTATTTTATCGACGCTTGATCGATCGATCGACAATATTGGTCGATCGACCGGAAATCGGCAATTGAGCTCGTTTTGCACGAGAATTTAAACGAGCTTCTTCATCATTTCGAGTCTTCCTTTGGATTGTCGGGACTTTCATAAGAGAGGCCACTTCTGAGATTAATGGCATTAATCGTTTCAATCGGCCCTTCACATTTGCTTGAAGAATTAGCAACTTGCTTAGCCTCTATATTCTCCAATTGCTTCACAAAATTCTTTGAGGACTCAATCCCATTTGCTTCCATATTCGCCACTTGAACCAAAAGGAGTTGGACCATTTCTCTCAACTTCTCGATCTCATCTGAGTTTTGAACGGGAATTTCAACTCTCTCCTTAGAAGCTTCAGTCGTCTCGAGCTTCTCGAGACGAGTATTGATAGAAGTAATGAGTGTCACAACGGTACTCATTTCATCACTTTGCTTTCGTGACTTTCCACGTGAACTTCCAAACTCAGCTCTATGGACTGCCATCTCCTCAATAGTGTTCCAACCTTTATTTTGACCGGTGTTGTTTTGGAACCTACCATTAGCAGCTGCATCCAGGATGACTTTGTAATCATCATATAGAGCATTATAGAATACATTGCAAAGGTACCACTGCTGAAAACCATGGTGAGGGACAGCTCGGACCAAACTTTTGAAACGTCCCCATGCTTCGCAAAAACCCTCATCAGCTCCTTGCTGGAAACTTGTGATTTTACTTCTCAAGGCGTCAGTCTTTGAAAGTGGGAAGTACTTCTTGTAGAAGGCTAATGCTAGAGATGTCCAGTCCGTGACTCCAGTTGCTACCCTATCAAGGTAGCGGTACCAATATCGCGCTGAATCCTTCAAGGAGTATAAGAACATCAACCCCTTTACTTCATCCTGAGTCACCCCAGCTGGTATAGGTATGGAACAGCAGTAGTCTGTGAAAATTTCCATATGCTTCAAGGGGTCCTCATCTGGTAGACCAGCAAACTGATTCCGCTCCACTAAATCGATATAAGAGGAGCGAAATTCGAAGTTACCCGTAGTAGGGGTAGGTAACTGGTGCCCCTTTGGAAGATGGTGTTCCTTTGGCTGTAGATTATCATATATTGTAGCCATAATTGCCAAAATGAGAGTACTCAAGTCTTCCTCTCAAAAACCTGTCTTCTAACTGTGCAAAAGCAAAACTAGAAGCAAAGGTAAGAAACGGTCTCAAGGAACCAAAGTTCCTTGAGACAAGAGAAATAAACTAAAAATAAAGCAAACAGAATTACACCGTCTCCCAGGCAACGGCGCCAAAATTTGATACCGTCGTTTTGTATCAAAATTAAATTTATAATTCCAAACTAAAACTATAGCTAGTGATAGTAAGGGTCGAACCACAGAGAGACAAGGTTGATTTTGTTTGCTAATTTTCAGTCTATGAAGGTAACAATTAATTGGGGGGTTTTGAGATTGGTTGACTAATTGGCTAATTGTTAAAATGAAATTTCTCAACAAGATAAAGAGAAGACTGGGAACTTCGGTTCACCATGGCAAATGTCGGTCGATAAGGTAGCGAGAGGTCTTATAATACGGTCTCAGGGAATATAAGCTAGCCTTTCGATCGAAGCTCAAATAACCTTACGGTCTATTGATTCCCTAGAATTTCTCAAAGCTTTCGCTCAGGAGAAATTCCAAATCTAACGATAATTCAAATTACTAATCTTTCAATCTAGTAAAGGGATTTATCAAAAGACAACAAGACTAATACGGAAGAATTCATACTACAAAACAATCCTAATTTATGCCATGGCTCACCTAATTCCCAATCAAAGAAATTAGCTACGCATGACTAAAACTAAAACAATTGCTAAATTGATAACAAAGAACAAGATTGACATGATTGAATTTAAATAAAAGACAAAAGACAAGAGATGAATTTCTGGAATTAAATTGGTAAAACAAGAATTGAAATAACAAGAATTAAAAGAAGAAAGGAATTGCATAAAAACTTACTAATTGAATTAAAGAACAAAGTATCGAAATCGAGGTTTTCCGTCAGCAAAGTTAGATCTAAAAACTGAGTTCTTCAATAATGAAAAGCATAACCTAATAATTGCTGCGTTCTACTGATAAAAGATGCCAAAGGTTAATTACAAGTTGGGCTTTTAAAAGTCTAACACGAAGAAATAATTCGGCTGAAGATCGGTCGATCGATCGGCCAGTCGGGTGGTCGATCGATTGGTAAATGCGAAACAAGCAGACTTACGCTTGATTTCAACGGTCGATCAGCGGGTGGGAGTGGTCGATCGATTTGGTGATCTTTGTGCGGTGGCTCTTTTTGTTCCTTCAAATCAGCTCTTCACTCCTTTGCACGCATCCCAAGGTGGGTGAATCCGAATCTCCTTCTTCTAGGCTTCCTTGAAGTTGCCCCCGGAGGACGAATTAGGCTTGATTTAGCTTACTTCCACTTATTCCTACAATAAATCATAGAAAATGCAAAGTAAACCGGTTCGGGAGAAATAGTAGCTTAAAACTAACAGATACGCATGGAAATACGTGCCAAAACCGCAGATAAAGTGTATGGAATATGCACGTATCAGTAATCATTTGCAGAGCCTAAAAAACATCACACCTCTCGCAAAGAGTGATGTGGACCTGCGAGTCGGGAATGGATCACGAGTTGCTGCAGTCTCAAAGGGAACATACGTAATCTAGCTCCCTAGTGGGTTTGAGTTATATTTATATAACTGTTACTATGTACCCAGTTTATCTAAGAACATTATTTCTGTTTCTGTACTTGATAAAGACGGTTTTTCATTTTCAATAAAGGACAATAGCTGTATTTTCTCTTTTAATGAAATGGTTAATGGCAAAGCAGTTACCATGAACGGAATTTACATCTTAGATCAAACCACAGATATATTACACGTGAAAAATAAGAAATTAAAGGTTGGTGGCAAAGATCAAACTTATCTATGGCATTGTGGAATGGGACACATAAATGAAAAACGTGTTGGCCCGCATTCGATTTTTCTACATTTGGCACGTGTGAATCATGTCTTATCGGCAAAATGACTCGAATTTCCTTCAAAGGTGTTGGAATGCACGCTAGTGACCTATTAGGACTCATACATACTGATGTATGTGGACCTATGTCAATTACCGCTAGAGATGGCTATAGATATTTTATCACTTTCACGGACGATTTGAGTAGATTCAGATATGTCTACTTAATGAAGCATAAAAGTGAGTCCTTTGAAAAATTCAAGGAATACCAGAATAAGGTTGAGAACCAACTGGGAAGAAAGGTTAAAGTACTCCGTTCAGATCGGGGTGGCGAATATCTTTCAAATGAGTTTGATCAACACCTTAAAGACTGTGGAATAGTTTTACAGTTAACTCCACCTGGAACACCTCAATTAAATGGTGTGTCCGAACGGAGAAATCGAACATTACTTGATATGGTTCGATCCATGATGAGTCACACGGTAGTACCTGGTTCATTATGGGGTTTTGCTCTTTTGTCAGCTGCTCTTATACTTAACCGAAGTCCGTCTAAAGCTGTCGACAAGACTCCATATGAAATGTGGAAGAGAACGGTCCCTAACTTGTCCTTTATTCGGGTTTGGGGCTGCGAGGCTTATGTCAAGTGGAGACACGAGGATAAGCTAAGCCCGTGATCGGTCAAGACATACTTTATTGGTTATCCAAAAGGAATGTTTGGTCATTACTTCTATTCGCCTACCGAACATCGAGTTTTTTTTTGCGGCTAGTGCAAAGTTCTTAGAGAAAGAATTTCTCGAGAACAAGTCGAGTAATAGAACCTTCGAGCTGTCGGTGATTCAAGAACCAACAACTGAGGAACAGATGGAGGAAGTTGTTCCTTCAACTGATGATACGGTTAATATTCCTCAGGAACCTAGGAGGTCGGGTAGAGTCTCTAATCCTCCAGACAGATACATTGGTATGGTCGAGGAAAATGACATTTTGCTCCTAGAGAGTAATGAACCCGCTACCTATAAAGGTGTCATGACCTGTTCTGACTCTAATCTATGGCTTGAAGCCATGCAATCCGAGATGGACTCCATGTATGAGAATGACGTATGGGATCTTGTTGATTTACCTAACAAGGTACGACCTCTTCAGTGCAAATGGCTTTACAAAAGAAATCATTCTGTAGACGGGCAACCAGATACCTATAAAGCACGACTAGTGGCAAAAGGTTTCACTCAAGTGCACGGATTGCATTATGATGAAATTTTTGCACCCGTAGTTATACTGCGTTCCATTCGGATAATCTTAGCGATTGCCGCTTTTCATGACTATGAAATTTGGCAAATGGATGTGAAAACCGCCTTCTTAAACGGTTATTTGGAGGAGGAGTTGTACATGGTGCAACCCGAAGGTTTCATAGATTCTGAAAATCCTAATAAAGTGTGCAAGCTTAAGCGTTCCATTTATGGACTTAAGCAAGCTTCTCGGAGTTGGAATCATCGTTTCGACCAGGTAATAAAAGAGTATGGTTTCACTCGATCGGTCGAGGAACCATGCTTATATGTCAAGTCGAGTGGGAGTAAGATTTCTTTCTTGATATTGTATGTCGATGACATACCCTTGATTGGGAATGACATTCCTCTATTATCTTTGGTAAAAGGATGGTTGAAGAACCATTTCTAGATAAAAGATCTGGGTGAGGCACAACGCATATTGGGAATCCGTATCTATCGAGATAGATCACGACGGATGTTATCACTAAGTCAAGAGTCTTATTTGGATAAGATTCTTGAGAGGTTTAGCATGACCAACTCCAAGAAGGGGAACCTTCCAATGACATCCGGGATGCATTTGAGCAAGTCTCAGTCACCCACGACACCTGAAGGGGTTGAACGCATGAGTCGGGTTCCTTATGCATCTGCAATAGGATCAATCATGTATGCCATGATATGCACACGTCCAGACGTGGCATATGCATTGAGTATGACGAGTTGGTACCAAGACAATCCAGGTGAAACACACTGGATAGCTGTTAAAGACATCCTCAAGTACCTACGGAGGACTAAGGATTGGGATTGACTTATGGAGGAGATACTAAGCTATGTGCAATCAGTTACGCAGATGCTAGCTTCCAAACAGACCGAGATGATTCGAAATCTCAGTCTGGATTCGCCTTTACTCTTAATGGTGATGCGGTCAGCTGGAAGTGTTCCAAACAGAATGTTGTAGCAGATTCTACTACTGAATCCGAGTACTATGACGCTTCAGAAGCAGCAAAGGAAGCTATATGGATGCGTCAATTCTTACAAGGACTAACCATAGTTTCTAGTTCGAATGACCCAATCACTATCTATTGTGACAATAAAGGTGCCATCTTCCAGGCTAAGGAGCCTAAGTCTAGTAACAAGTCTAGACATGTACATCGGAAGGCTCTCCTTATCCGTGATTACGTGGAGTAAGAGGAGATAGTGATTGACAAGATTGCTTCGGATGACAACATCGCGGACCCTCTCACTAAACCATTGTCATATGATAAGCATGAAGGGCACGTTATTTCCATGGGAATTAAACATGTTCTTGAGTTGTACTAGTTGATTATGGATTCGATACATTATCCTTTTCATATGCTATTTATAACTTCATCGTTTTATTTCATATTTTGTTTTTCATATGGATTGTACGACAACATTGAACGCCACAAAGTGAACTGAATACATTATATTTGTTTTGGTCCGTAATCGCCTACATGAGCTGATAACTCTGGCTATTATTTTGTGAAGTTGATTGATGGTGGGTTCAACGAGCCATAAGTCAAACAGTTGGCTGATCGATCATAGATGCGAGTTATAACGATACCGGAAAAATTATGACAACCTAATGGAGTCCTAAATGTTTAAAAACATTCAGTGCCAGGTCGTGGATTGGACGTCCATTGTGTTCCTAGAGTCGATTCTTTTGACTATCGACTGTCTCTTGAGATTAAGGCAGTTTTTGGGTGACTTTGGTTTCTTTCTCATGGTCGACCGTAACAGGAGGCTAAGTAGATTTTCACTGGGTCAGTTCATACTGTGCTTATATCTGCAGGATTCGAGTTGAAGAAAATATCCAACCTTTATCAGGTTTAGTTATTTCTCAGGGCCACTCGAGGAGTTGTAACTGAAATGCATGGCCATGCTCGAATGATGATTCGTTTATCAGTTAAGTTACTCTCTAGTCGGGAAAACCACTCTTGATATTGATCACTTGTAAAATACGACCTTTGTAAATACGGATTTTGCAAATTGTTTTACATTGAGTGGGAGAAATTTTAGGATATGAGAATCGGTTATCGCACATACACTTGTGAGGACAAGTGGGAGTTTGTTGGAGCTTGTGTCCTCCACAATTAGTGTGATAACGTATATAAATCTCTTATAGGTTCACACGGGTATACTTAGTATTTTATCAGTTGATTAACGTTTACTTAATAAGGTTGGCTTGCTAAATGTTTGACGTTATTATCATACTGATGGCGGTGATCAACTGGTCCCTAAAAGTCACACCTAAAGGATGTGTTTGAGAGATGTGATTGTATGAAAATATAATCACATTGATGCCTTATATGACTAAAAGGTTAGTCCATGTATTTGACTAAACAGTTAGTCAATGTGATGATGAGACGATTATTTAATACAATTAAATAATATTAGCTGTGACGAATTAAGTGTTAATTCGTAAATTGAATATAAACTGTTATATTTAATTAATGTATATAATGTTAGCTTAAACGAATTAAGATGTTAATTCGTAATTAAACGTAACCAGTTATATTTCATTAGCAAATTATAAATATGCGATATTTATAGTAAACGTATATATTATACGAGATTGTCATAATCAATTATTACAGACCGGTATTAATAAATCGACTACAAGCTGTTGTGTGTGGACTTATTAAATACGTGCCGAAATAAATGACAATTGATAAAATATACGCATTTTATACAATACAAAACCAACCGAAAATAAGGAGATTTCTCTCCTTATTTGAAGTACACGGTTTGAGCAAGAAAAAGAAAAGAAAAAGATCTTCCCTATTTTCTCTCCTATTTTCGGTTATAATAGGTGAGAAGGAGGATCATTTTCACACACTTCTTTCTTTTGACCTAATTCTAATCATCACACATAAACCCTAAAAATTCACAAAAATTGGGGATCTCATTCTAGCAAATTGAGAGGCATTTCTCAAAACATTTTGGGTGCAACGATTAGGAGAATATCGATTTCGATATTGTTCTTAGGCCATTTTGCTAGGACCAAAGGTTAATTCTAATCTACTCTTTTTGTTTATGTAAATTCGTTTATGACTACTTTTATTCATAATTATAGTTTCGTTATAATCCGTTTTTAGAGGAAGTATACCGATATTTCTTACACTAGGTCAAAACAGAAACGGAAGTTCAGGGACATAATTCACCCAAGAACAGGCGCAGCGGAGCTGCGTCCCATGAAAGAGGCGCAGTGGTCACTGCGTCAGTTCCTGAGGTGAGTTCTGGCTGTGAAGCCGGAACTGCATATCGTTAATGTTCATTGGTGAATTTAATGATCGATTACTGACATTCGGCTCAAGTTGAAGTGATTTAACAGGTTATTTACATGTAAATTGCTCATAAAAGCAATAAAGAACAAACTTAAATGAATTAGAACGAATTATAGACTAATTATGAGTGAATTAAAGATTAATAAGAGATTAATTACAACTAATTTAGGTCAAATTACTAAGACGGAAACGAATGTAAGACGCGATAAACTGATGAAAATATACAAAAGTCGAATCCCAGAGATTTGATATGAATGAATCGAATCTCTAAAATTCGGGTTTGATTTTAATGACGAAAACCCGTAAATATTGATTATAAGGGATTTAAGTCAGGATTTAAAGATGATAATTATACATATTATGATTATAATTATTATATACGAATGAAAAAGAAGAAAATAAGAAAGAAACACGAAAGAAGACGAATTAACAGAAAGGCGAGGAGGAAGAAGAAAAGCAGGAACCGCGACAGCCTCAGGAAGAGGCGCAGCAGATGCACTCTTCGAAGAGGTGCAGCAGTTGCTGCGTTTCTTCTCGACGTCTGTCTTCTGTTAATCCGTAAAAATAGGTTTGCTGAAAGGGTTTTGTAAATCGGTTTTAAACATGCATTCGACGTAAACCTTATAACAATTTATACAATAATAAACTACAATAATAAAACATGGGATTTACACCATCAGACTTACATGTTTGACGAAACGAGATTGACTAAGTTAACGATTAGTGATTGCTCGACTCGAATGTATGATGAAAGTGCCCTCGTAAGAGGAATTGAACTAAATTGATTTGATTGATTGAGTGGAGTTGGTCAAATTGGTCGGTCATGCAAAACGGGGCTGGTACTCAGAAGGATCCGAGCTTACGTGGTCAAATTTCAAGCACGTAGACGCCAATAAGTTAAGAGCACGGTCAAATAATGCAAAGGGAGAATAGAAGGGCGAACACTCACGTGAGAAATATTAGGAACGAAGGTCCCTATTTATACTAATCATACGGAGAAATTAGGGTTTCGCTAAAACTTTGGAAACAAATCTCGAAAAGATCTTAAAATACGCAGAAAAGAGCTGGGGAAGAGGCGCAACAACCACTGCGGCTCTTGGAAGAGGCGCATCAGGTGCTGCGTCCTTTCCCCAGAATTTTCCTCCTGCGGAAGAAAGATTTTCCGCGTTTCTGTTATGGAATTACGGTAGATCTCAACTTCCTTATTGTTTAAAATATAATTTCGGGATATATTTTGCCAATAGATGAAAAGATTAAAATTATGGAATAGAAATATCCGGAATATTCCAGAACATTCGGACTCGGCATTTTAAACGGTTTATTAGAAAATGAAGACGGTTTTTGACCCGGACTCCAATTGAACTCTAATTACTGTCAAAACGACCGTAATAGCGCGTAGATGACGACCAAGGGGTATACATAAGTATTTGAGCTATCACTTGACAATAAACATACAAATTGTCATAAATCGTTCCGTGTACCAAACATGCGGCCCAATCATAACCGAGTGGTTTGCGGGAGGTGCAGAAATGAGGTATCTACATCAGCTCATGTGAGTTAAGCTTACTCACATCTTTCTTACCATAGAGCAAACAGGTCAAGGCCCGGAGAAATATATTCAAAGTCAAATGCTGAATATCATTGATCAACATGTTACTCGAAGTAGGGGTAGATCTACCAGTGAACAAGGGAAGGTAGCCACTAGCTCCACACTTAGTCGGTACATCCCTAAATTATCCCTTCTTGGCCCGTGTAAGCCTTAGGTGATCAACGAACTGATCAAGGGTCAGATAGAAATTAGTGTTCATCAGCCAAAAACCTACCATCTTCTCAGCCACATCATAAGTAAAAGAACTCAAGAACTCTAGGGTCAAAAAGTCATAAGAGTGTCTCCTCAAGGGGTACAACCCCTCCAAACCCTGTATCTCAAAGATATGTCGGACAACTACTTCTACTTTCAGCTCCTCCAACACAATCGTATCTATGCACCCAGAGGGGCTCATGGTGCGACTCAGTAACTCTATAAAAGCGTCTTTCTGCTTAAAGTCAGCAAAGATTACCGTAGGGTATCCAGGAACTGGTGGAACAACAGGTCCTTGACTCCCTTCTCCCACCTCTACCTCGGCGGCGCGTGTCCTCTTACTTTGTCGTGTAGCTGTAGTTCTCGGTATCTGTTTCAACATAGTTTAGCCACACATCAGGTTTTTATAAACTCAAGGTAGAAACTTTTAAATGCTTTATACGGAAACGACAATGCTTAAGATAAATTTCTTGTCAAGTATGTAAAATTTTGAGACAAAACACGATTTTTCTAACGGATAATTCACGCGGTACCCATGAAATTTGCCACTTTTGCACGAAATACCCAAATTTTGATCCGAAAAACTTAAAAAGGTCATAACTCGTGTTTACGAGTTCAGAAAGTGACGATTTTTTTTCCAAATCGCTTATCTTTCCGAGAACTACAATTTGGAAAAAAAATTGTCGCATTTGGATCCGTTGCTAGGAGTTATTGTGCGTCAAAGTTTTTCTGACCGAACAAACTTTGAGTGATCATATCTATTGGTCACGAGTTCCAAACTCGTCAATTTTTTTTATCAAATCATAGTTCTCAGAAATATTTGGATTGATTTGAAAACAAAAAATTTCACTTTCCGAGTTCGTAAACACAAGTTATGGCCTCTTTAAATTTTCCGGATCAAAAATTTGGTTATTTCGTGCAATGTGGCAAACTTTAAGGGTACCATGTGAATTATCCGTTTTTCCAATTCCCTTACTCTTTACAATACATAAAAGATGCTTTAAAATTCCAAAATATGAAGCTTAAGCAAGCTATAGAAGCAACTGGACTGAATGTCTACCAAAACAAGCTTCTTAAGTCGGTTATAGTTGTGAAATTGGGGCAAAATTTCAGCTTTATACACTTTTAAGACGGAGTTTTAAGACGAAATTTTTGATGAAAATAACCAAAATAAAATAGAAAATATGATACTACTAACATCCCTTATCCT
This sequence comes from Silene latifolia, assembly GCF_048544455.1. Classification (NCBI taxonomy): domain Eukaryota; kingdom Viridiplantae; phylum Streptophyta; class Magnoliopsida; order Caryophyllales; family Caryophyllaceae; genus Silene; species Silene latifolia. The sequence continues at coordinate 417,696,525 of NC_133538.1, read as the reverse complement.
TCTTCAACACTTTAAGATGAATTTGATGAACAAAATCGAAATTTGGGGCAAATCCTAGAAAAATCCGAGTTGAACATGGTCACAAATCAGGTTTAAATTTTCAATTACAAACATAGATAACAATGATTCAAGGTGAGTTCTATCAAAATCTATTAATTACAATGAAAATTTAGGGTATAAAACCGAAATTTCAGAAATTTTGAACACAAATATTTGCTTCAAATTGTTTTAAAAATCAAAGAAAAGAGTAGAAGCTTACCTTGAATAAATTGCAAACGAAATTGATGAATGTACTAGAAGGATTTGGGGAAGAAATCAAGCAGAAATCACACCAAGTTGTTGTGAGGCAAAAGGGTTTATGAGAGAATTAGGGATAGGCATAAGAAATAGAAAGGAATGAATAAGAAGAATGAAGATATAAGACTCGAAGCATTTTACGGAAACCCGTGTACTGTAGCAAGTTACTCGATCGAGTATTTGAGGTACTCGATCGAGTAGCCTCTATTTGATCGAGTTGAGGTTGCTCGGTTGAGTTTTGACGCTGGCAGAATTAGTATTGATCCTATTTTCTATCAAACTCGATCGAGTGACCTTCCCTCGTACTCGGTCGAGTAAGGCCCACACGGCCGACTAGTCCCTTGTACTCGGTCGAGCAAGTCAAAATACTCAATGAAAGACTACGAATTGTTTGGTCATTCCTGCAAAAAAATAAATCGTTCGGACCCGAAGATATACTCAGAACTCGTCACTAATTATTTCTAAACTACTACTATCGATGAACATTACCTGGCATATAACACAATTACCACAATCAAAACATTATAATTTCTATTCTACTACATTTCAAACAACATACGACTCAATCCTGCCATTACGTACTTTAATTAACACATCTACTTATAACAATAACGATTTTCTACTCTTACTTATGCATATCAACTTCTACCACACAACTTGCTCATACGATTTTATCAACATTACAAACCTGTAAATCAATTATCACTTACATGTCACTACATAATCTCATGTATACTTCCAACACATCTTACCGTCAATTCATACACTTACGCATATACAACTATATAAGCAGTTATGCATCACATGTTCCTAACATCCACACTCACAAACATTACCTCTATACACATATATATCATACAAATTGCATATTACACACACAGGCACACACAAGTCCCGACTCGATATCCCCATTCGAAGTGGCTGGTTTAAGCATATTGGGGCCAGGATTTTGAAATGAGGGCGCCTTCTCACCTAAAATCAAGAAATTCAAGGGGCTCCCAACACATATACACCCGGTTCATTTTATTAGACTCACTACGTTTATTTGGTTCATTGGTTACAGGTTCCAAAATCGTCGCTCTGCTACCACTTTGTAACACCCCCATCTACCAAGGAGCCTTAACAAGACCTTGCCTAGCAGATACGGGCATTACCATCTTGGTTGCCCGAGGAATAGTAAATATCATAACGTCAATGAAAGAAAAATTTAAGTTTATTACAGGTTAAACTTGGCAAAAGAAAAGATACAACTGAACAACAACAACTATAGCTACGGTGATACTAGTCCATGCCAAGACCCGGTGGAAGACTCGTCCCTCCGACGCACCCAGCTAAGCTCCACATATCAACACCTGCTAAGACTAATTGCTCACCATAATAGATCACCGCAGTAACATAACAAGAAAGAAAGACAAACAACACCAAACAAGGTCAGTAACTGAAGAACAACAGACAACACAAGATACAACACACACATCCATCTCCAACTCCTATCACCCATCAATCATATGACTAACCCGAAGGTAAAGTCCTGCAAGAATATCCATCGCAACAGATATTCCATACCGCCAGTGCGGGACTGCAGCCTTTCCCACCTAAGCCCCGCTCATCTCTATCGAGCGAATAACCCATGACCATTAATGTGCACATCCCCCTTGTGACGGGAACCACAAGGGGGGAATCAAGGGAGCGAAGCCATTCCCGATAATGACTCCACTCAGCCAGAGATGCAACCCGTACACAACACAAAATCACTATCACACAAGCAGCAATACTATTCATCACACAAGACAATCGATCAACAGTACTGAGTAGGAAAAACTACCTTTAGCAATTAGATACAACACCGCATAAGACCATAAGACCATATGACGATAAGACAACCTCTATTAACACCTATCACAACTAGTAGGGAAAACCCTATTACTCAAAACATAACCACAACAAACCTAGGTATGTTGATGATGATGATGACTTACCTATACTCGACATTTCGGTGACAAGACCGCTACACGACTTAAGTATCCATCCCCATGGTGTCTCCAAGTGAAAAGGAATCTTAAGGGTTGAAGGTGGGTGAAGGAGAGAGGTGTCGTTGATTAGGTTAAGGAAGAAAAGAAATGAAAAACAACTGGTTTGGGCTTTAAAACTTCACGATATATAACTTACCGTTAGAACCGCCATACTCGATCGAGTATGGGACTTACTCGATTGAGTGGCGTCTGCTCGATCGAGTCCCTAGACTACTCGATCGAGTAGCATACGCTAGATCGAGTTCCCCACGTCTAAAGGTCATCAAGTACTAAGTCCGTTTATATGAAAGGTTCTCAAAGGTCTACCACATGTCCAAGGTCAGTCAACGGCTAGTCAACTGGTCCCTAAAGGGGTAGATATTAAAGAGTCCACTCACTTGAGTGCTCATACACTCGGCCAAGTGCTAGCCACTCGATCAAGTAAACACTCTACTCGGTCCACTGCAGCCCCACTAGGTCTAGTCTAGGTCATATTTGGTCTAGTGTACGGTCATCCCTTACTTCCAAGTAGTTCTCCTCTACTCCTGAGGTCTCCTCAGGCATCCCAAGGTACTTTTGCGGGTCCTAAAATGAACTTCATCCCCAATATTCATCTCACTCTCTCTTTCCCACGTTTTCGTAGGTCTTTCCCTGTCTCGTTACCAACTATCAAGTCTCCTCTCTTTCTTGAGCAATTTACCGTATCCACTCTCTTATACAAAAACACATATCAACTCAAGGTTCCCTCGACATTGTTGATCTCATAACACCAAGGTACTCCTCATCTTTCTCACCATGCTCGCGCATGTTCCTCTATCCGTACACACATCTTGTACTCCTTATCCCATGTTATGCTCGGTTTCTTTCCTTAACTTCCCGATTGTTACATTCACTCCCCCTAAAAGAGAACTTTATCCTGAAGTTCAACGCTTAAAATCATGGATACTCTCATAAACTACCTAACGAAATCCATAATTAGCAAGCTCCCGGGTTAAAAATACTCATTTTCTACTAGTAATGTCCCATGGACAACTTCATAAAATGATAATACCATCTATATAACTCCCACTTTGGTTTCCCACACGGTCAAGGTACAAGGTCAAACTTAATGTTTGTACTCTAATCCCATAAGCAAATCCCGACTCTCGTAACTATTCATATGTCTTACTCATGACTACGTATGTATATCTATATACGTTTATATCCTCATGATTTGAAACGTAGAACCTTATAAAACGATAAGTACAACACGACTAACCGCATATTTTAATAGGATTCAAATACTATCCGCACTTCAATTCCCGTATTCCTCATGCCATGCATGTATCATACCAGATCTACCACATGATCACACATGTGTCCATATTTACCCTCACTTTATGACCATTTTAAAATTCGATCGTGCATACAAGTACAATCACGGAGTTGAAACATATCATACAAGATCGTCACACTGTCTTTGTTGTCTGTTTAATCGTGCCATGTTGTTCCCTATTAGTTAAACACATCTTGATTAGCAACACCCCAAGTAACACGCACACACTAAGTAATATTATCAAACGTAAACAATTCACGAAAAACGAAATATGCAAGGTTTCTATGTCTATCCAATTATCAAGAGGCCGTTATGGCCATAAAATAAGGGTATCCACTCAATAGTTGGTCGAGTATAGGCAAAACAAGGTAAAAATAGTCCACTCTGTCGAGTGGGATGGCCACTCGGTCGAGTACGAGGGCACTCGATCGAGTGGAACAGGCAATCGGTCGAGTGACCACCGAGCAGAAACTTTTCCGTTCTTGATACGTGCATTTTGTATAGTCTTTTTAGCCTATTTTCGCACGTTTTTCCATATACTTTTGTACCGTTTATATTGCATTATGCCCCGAAATGGCTACTTTGGTTCGTCTTGCCTATTTTGTAGGAATGAACGTGAAAGTAGTATAATCGTACCATTTTCGTCCTATTTTTGCATCATTTTGAGGAGACGGTATTTTCAAAGCGAGATACTGCATTGGGATACGTGAAGGAATGGTCTACGAAGCAGTCGGCAACGAGTTTGGAGCTATTTTGGAGGAAGAACACTCGATCGAAGACTTTTCTTAGTCGATCGAGTGGTTTCACAAGCTGAGGAGGTTGATCGAGTAATCTACTGTGCTCGATCGAAATGCTGGAATTCGAGGTTACTCGATCGAGTGATATTTCTACTCGATCGAGTGGTTTGCTTGCTGAAGTCCTCGATCGAGCTGTTTGAAACTTCTCGATCGAGTGGATTAGGGTTTCACGGGCCTTAATTAGTCTGTGTTACTTATTTTAGTTTATGGACTTAGTTATTTTCTAGTTATTTTCTATTTAAGCGTGAGTTAATTAGGTCATTTATCATCTTCTTATCAATCTTTCTCTGCTTAACACTCTTAATTACGCTGTTCTCTCTTTTCCCTAAACTATTTCACAGTAACTTTTGTTTTCGGGTTATTTTGCTTGGATCTTCTGTTCTTTGCGCCGGAATTCTCGCGATTGTAATCTCTTACTCTCCTTTAATCTTAATCTTTCATTTGTTTGCATTAATTCTCTTGTTTAATTCTCTTAATTTCTGCCCTAATCTCTTTTATGCAATTTTATTACAATTTCAATATGTTTGTTATTAGTTTATTCATTATTATTGATCTTGACAATATTGATAGTATGAGTAGCTAATTTAATTCATGTTGGGACTAGGGGATATAAGGTAGAATTGTGACGATGTAGCGAATAGGTTAGATGACTTATTTGTGAGATCCTGTACCCATGGCAATTTAATTGTATTTACCGACTTAGTTGAGTGCACGCTTCTAAGTTACCCTTTAATCTGGTTAAATTTAATCCTGAGTCGGAAGATTGGACTAAATAGACCTGCTATGAATAGTAGACTACCCTGACGAGGACGGAAGTTAAGTTAGTGGAAATTTCGACTGTCATGAACCCTAATCACAAATTTTCCATTTACACCCACTTGATGATAATTTCCCTTACCTTCCTCGTCTCGTCCCCTTGCCCGGTGTCGCACGGGGCGTCTTACCACCACCGTTACCCATGTACCACCTATCGCTCCGACCACCTACTACCTTGCCCACTTCTAGGAAGCGGCGTCTACTTGAGACCGGAGGGGGATCCACACCTCCTACGGGTGGCCAGACTTCCACGACCACTCCTACCCTGATCCCTACTCCTACCCCCACTTCTACTCCTACTCCTGCGCCCGACCAGGCACAGCCGGTTCTTCCGGCTAATTTTGTTTGTCCTCCACCCTTTGAGGCATATGTGGTCATGGACCAAGGACGCCGTGACTGTTTGTTGCTTGAGATGGCAGAGAGACATGCTCGTATATAGAGGGACATAGCTCTCACTTTCTTCCCTATGTACGAGTATCACATGAGGTGACACCATCCGATCCCAGAGGGTTAGCCACACCCTTCCTTCTACGGGTACCTAGCTGAGGGGTACCCTGAGTCTTCTAGTGAGGAGGAGGAGGAGGAGGAGGAGGACGAGGACCCAGTGGCGGCCGCAACGAGAGCTCAGGAGGAGCAGAGGAGGAGGAGAGAGCAGGAGGCGGACCCGGAGGCTGATGAGTAGCTACTGGTCTACTCACTTCCCCAGTTTTCAGGATGGTTTGGGGAAGTTCGTGTTTTGTATATATATTCTCGCTCTTTTATTTCTTTTGTCTCCGTTTTATTTTATTATTTTTCATTTATTGGTTGTATATTCCCATTACCCTGTATATATCTGATAGTGTATGCTGGAGGACAACGAGGGCATTGTCCGTTTTAGTTTGGGGAGGGTAATGCATCCTTTGAGTCTGCATTTGCATTTGTTTTGCATTCAAGTTTCTATTTTCAGCTTGCATTGTATTTATTTATTTCATAAAAATTCAAAAATCCAAAAAATTAGAAAATTTCAAAAAAATAATAAAATATTCACGTTTACTTTTGCATATAGGTTGAGTCGGAACGGTTGATTTCCGTGATGATATTGCACTTTACCTTGCCATTTTACTTGAGCCTTGCACTTTCATTGACGGTTATTAGCTGAGTCTTACGCATAATCTACGAGTTTTTGTTCAAATATAGCTGACTGTTTAGACTTGACCTGATAAATTGGCAACCTACTTTACAATTTCTGAGTTTTAGAGCCTTATAACTGGTGACATTCATGACTGGTTTATATAGAAATTGAGAGTAGTACTCCTTGCATAGCATGTTCATCATTTTTGCACTTTTATGACATTCGATTTCTTGTCAAATGCATATACATTTGGGTTTATGGTCGGTGTCACATGCAGGGAGGTGCTTGAAAATTCCCCTTTTCTTACATTTTTCACCCATTTAGCTCTACTTAAGCCAAATTTAGCCTTTTTGACCCATTAGCTACACCCAAAACTGAGTCTGCCTAGTCAAGCTAGTTTTGTATGTCTTTTGTGGTATGTTTTTCCGTCTGCAAGTTTGGCCTGTGTGTATATTATTAGAGTTGGTGGAGGATGAAGGAAAGGAGTATGAGAGTGAAAAAAAGAAAAAGAAAGAAAGAAAAACGTGAAGAAAAAAAAGAAAAAAAAATGAAAAAAAGGGTGAATCACGTAAGTCACGGAAAAAGAAGAAAAAAATAAATTGAAAAATTTGTTTTACTCATTAAGACGGTATTAAAAAAAGGGATGTTTTTGACCGTCTCACTCCCCCGTTCTTATTCATACATTTTTGAGGAGATCGTGTAATTGGATGGTGAGTTGTGTGCCAAATGAAGGGTACTCATGTTTATTTTTCAGTCAGTTGAGATTCGGACGGTCTTATATGGTCCTGTTTTGGAACTAGCTTGGCGCTTTTACCTCCACATTTCCATAAATTGTTTTACCTTTTCTCACCTGAACCTCACTATTCCTATACTATTTATAAGCCCTCGGCTGTGACGGACATTGTTGGTTGGAATGTGTGCATTAATACTCGAATCGTCTTTCATTTTTGTTGCATGCATGCTATGTAGGTCGCAGTTTAGGGAGTGACTGTTTGTCTTTCTCTCTTTTACATATAATTCACCCTTTGCTTCATGAGAGAAGAGTGACCACGTGAGAGTCCGATTTTGTTGGTCTTGCAAGGTCGATAGGTCAGCTTTATTTCTGAACAACTCATAACTCGTTTGCGTATTGACTGTTATAGCTGTAACCGTTGGTTTTTGTTGCATTAAATTGGTTCAAGTAGACAAGTTCTAGCTAGCTCTGAGTTATCATTTCCGTTCCATTAGTTTGTGTTTAGTTTTTAGTTTACTCGAGTACAAGTAAAGGTTCGGTTTGGGGAGATTTGATACGTGCATTTTGTATAGTCTTTTTAGCCTAATTTTGCACGTATTTCCATATACTTTTGTACTGTTTATATTGCGTTATGCCCCGAAATGGCTACTTTGGTTCGTCTTGCCTATTTTGTAGGAATGAACGTGAAAGTAGTAGAATCGTACCATTTTCGTCCTGTTTTTGCATGCATTTTGAGGAGACGGGATTTTGAAAGCGAGATACTGCATTGGGATGCGTGAAGAAATGGTTTAAGAAGCAGTCGGCAACGAGTTTGGAGCTGTTTTGGAGGAAGAACGCTCGATCGAAGACTTTTCTTAGTCGATCGAGTGGTTTCACAAGCTGAGGAGGTCGATCGAGTAATATACTGTGCTCGATCGAAATGCTTGAATTCGAGGTTACCCGATCGAGTGATATTTCTACACGATCGAGTGGTTTGCTTGCTGAAGTCCTCGATCGAGCTGTTTCAAACTGCTCGATCGAGTGGATTAGGGTTTCACGGGCCTTAATTAGTCCGTGTTACTTATTTTAGTTTATGGACTTAGTTTTTTTCTATTTAAGCGTGAGTTAATTAGGTCATTTATAATCTTGCTATCAATCTTTCACTGCTTAACACTCATAATTACGCTGCTTTCTCTTTTCCCTAAACTCTTTCACTATAACTTTTGCTTTCGGGTTATTTTGCTTGGATCTTGTGTTCTTTACGCCGGAATTCTCGCGATTGTAATCTCTTACTCTCCTTTAATCTTAATCTTTCATTTGTTTGCATTAATTCTCTTGTTTAATTCTCTTAATTTCTCCCTAATCTCTTTTATGCAATTTTATTACAATTTCATTATGTTTGTTATTAGTTTATTCATTATTATTGATCTTGACAATATTGATAGTATGAGTAGCTAATTTAATTCATGTTGGGACTAGGGGATCTATGGTAGAATTGTGACGATGTAGCCAATAGGTTAGATGACTTATTTGTGAGATCCTGTACCCATGGCAATTTAATTGTATTTACCGACTTAGTTGAGTGCACGCTTCTAAGTTACCCTTTAATCTGGTTAAATTTAATCCTGGGTCGGAAGATTAGACTAAATAGACCTGCTATGAATAGTAGACTACCCTGACGAGGACGGAAGTTAAGTTAGTGGAAATTTCGACTGTCATGAACCCTAATCACAAATTTCCCATTTACACCCACTTGATGATAATTTCCCTTACCTTCCTCGTCTTGTCCCCTTGCCCGCTGTCGTACGGGGCGTCTTACCACCACCGTTACCCATGTACCACCTATTGCTCCGACCACCTACTACCTTGCCCACTTCTAGAAAGCGGCGTCTACTTGAGATCGGAGAGGGATTCACACCTCCTACGGGTGGCCAGACTTCCACAACCACTCCTACCCCGATCCCTACTCCTACCCCTACTTCTACTCCTACTCCTGCGCCCGACCAGGCACAGCCGGTTCTTCCGGCTAATTTTGTTTGTTCTCCACCCTTTGAGGCATATGTGGTCATGGACCAAGGACGCCATGACTGTTTGTTGCTTGAGATGGCAGAGAGACAGGCTCGTATATAGAGGAACATAGCTCTCACTTTGTTCCCTCTGTACGAGTATCACATGAGGTGACACCATCCGATCCCAGAGGGTTAGCCACACCCTTCCTTCTACGGGTACCCAGCTGAGAGGTACCCGGAGTCTGCTAGTGAGGAGGACGAGGAGGAGGAGGACGAGGACCCAGTGGCGGCCGCAGCGAGAGCTCAGGAGGAGCAGAGGTGGAGGAGAGAGCAGGAGGCGGACCCGGAGGCTGACGAGTAGCTACTGGTCTACTCACTTCCCCAGTTTTCAGGATGGTTTGGGGAAGTTCGTGTTTTGTATATATATTCTCGCTCTTTTATTTCTTTTGTCTCCTTTTTATTTTATTATTTTTCATTTATTGGTTGTATATTCCCGTTACCCTGTATATATCTGCTAGTGTATGTTGGAGGACAACGAGGGCTTTGTCCGTTTTAGTTTGGGGAGGGTAATGCATCCTTTGAGTCTGCATTTGCATTTGTTTTGCATTCACGTTTCTATTTTCAGCTTGTATTGTATTTATTTATTTCATAAAAATTCAAAAATCCAAAAAATTAGAAAATTTCAAAAAATTAATAAAATATTCACGTTTACTTTTGCATATAGGTTGAGTCGGAACGGTTGATTTCCGTGATGATATTGCACTTTAACTTGCCATTTTACTTGAGCCTTGCACTTTCATTGACGGTTATTAGCTGAGTCTTACGCATAATCTACGAGTTTTTGTTCAAATATAGCTGACTATTTAGACTTGACCTGATAAATTGGCAACCTACTTTACAATTTCTGAGTTTTAGAACCTTATAACTGGTGACATTCATGACTGGTTTATATAGGAATTGAGAGTAGTACTCCTTGCATAGCATGTTCATCATTTTTGCACTTTTATGACATTCGATTTCTTGTCAAATGCATATACATTTGGGTTTATGGTCGGTGTCACATGCAGGGAGGTGCTTGCAAATTCCCCTTTTCTTACATTTTCACCCATTTAGCTCCACTTAAGCCAAATTTAGCCTTTTTGACCCATTAGCAACACCCAAAACTGAGTCTGCCTGGTCAAGCTAGTTTTGTATGTCTTTTGTGGTATGTTTTTCCGTCTGCAAGTTTGACCTATGTGTATATTATTAGAGTTGGTGGAGGATGAAGGAAAGGAGTATGAGAGTGAAAATAAGGAAAAAAAAAAAAAGAAAAACGTGAAGAAAAAAAAAGAAAAAAAATGAAAAAAGGGTGAATCACGTAAGTCAGAGAAAAAGAAGAAAAAAAATAAATTGAAAAATTTGTTTTACTCATTAAGACGGTATTAAAAAAAGGGAATTTTTTGACCGTGTCACTCCCCCGTTCTTATTCATACATTTTTGAGGAGATCGTGTAATTGGATGGTGAGTTGTGTGCCAAATGAAGGGTACTCATGTTTATTTTTCAGTCAGTTGAGATTCGGACGGTCTTATATGGTCATGTTTAGGAACTAGCTTGGCGTTTTTACCTCCACATTTCCATAAATTGTTTTACCTTTTCTCACCTGAACCTCACTATTCCTACACTATTTGTAAGCCCTCGGCTGTGACGGACATTGTTGGTTGGAATGTGTGCATTAATACTCGAATCGTCTTTCATTTTTGTTGCATGCATGCTATGTAGGTCGCAGTTTAGGGAGTGACTGTTTGTCTTTCTCTCTTTTACATATAATTCACCCTTTGCTTCATGAGAGAAGAGTGACCACGTGAGAGTCCGATTTTGTTGGTCTTGCAAGGTCGATAGGTCGGCTTTATTTCTGAACAACTCATAACTCATTTGCGTATTGACTGTTATAGCTGTAACCGTTGGTTTTTGTTGCATTAAATTGGTTCAAGTAGACAAGTTCTAGCTAGCTCTGAGTTATCATTTCCGTTCCATTAGTTTGTGTTTAGTTTTTAGTTTACTCGAGGACGAGTAAAGGTTCGGTTTGGGGAGATTTGATACGTGCATTTTGTATAGTCTTTTTAGCCTATTTTTGCACGTATTTTCATATACTTTTGTACTGTTTATATTGCGTTATGCCCCGAAATGGCTACTTTGGTTCGTCTTGCCTATTTTGTAGGAATGAACGTGAAAGTAGTAGAATCGTACCATTTTCGTCCTGTTTTTGCATGCATTTTGAGGAGACGGGATTTTGAAAGCGAGATACTGCATTGGGATGCGTAAAGAAATGGTTTAAGAAGCAGTCGGCAACGAGTTTGGAGCTGTTTTGGAGGAAGAACGCTCGATCGAAGACTTTTCTTAGTCGATCGAGTGGTTTCACAAGCTGAGGAGGTCGATCGAGTAATCTACTGTGCTCGATCGAAATGCTTGAATTCGAGGTTACCCGATCGAGTGATATTTCTACACGATCGATTGGTTTGCTTGCTGAAGTCCTCGATCGAGCTGTTTCAAACTGCTCGATCGAGTGGATTAGGGTTTCACGGGCCTTAATTAGTCCGTGTTACTTATTTTAGTTTATGGACTTAGTTATTTTCTATTTAAGCGTGAGTTAATTAGGTCATTTATAATCTTGCTATCAATCTTTCACTGCTTAACACTCATAATTACGCTGCTTTCTCTTTTCCCTAAACTCTTTCACTATAACTTTTGCTTTCGGGTTATTTTGCTTGGATCTTGTGTTCTTTACGCCGGAATTCTCGCGATTGTAATCTCTTACTCTCCTTTAATCTTAATCTTTCATTTGTTTGCATTAATTCTTTTGTTTATTTCTCTTAATTCTGCCTTAATCTCTTTTATGCATTTTTATTACAATTTCAATATGTTTGTTATTAGTTTATTCATTATTATTAATCTTGACAATATTGATATTATGAGTAGCTAATTTAATTCATGTTGGGACTAGGGGATCTATGGTAGAATTGTGACGATGTAGCGAATAGGTTAGATGACTTATTTGTGAGATCCTGTACCCATGGCAATTTATTTGTATTTACCGACTTAGTTGAGTGCACGCTTCTAAGTTACCCTTTAATCGGGTTAAATTTAATCCTGGATCGGAAGATTGGACTAAATATATCTGCTGTGAACTGTAGATTACCCTAACGAGGACGAAAATTAAGTTAGTGGAAATCTAGGATAGAAAGTGGATCGGAAGGACCTTTCAACATCCTTCTCACAATGAGTTATCTAGACTATTTGTAGTTGAGTCATTAGGCTACCGAAGTGAACCGAAATCCCGACATGTTCTCTCTTTATTGATATTCTTATTCTTGTTTCCTGTCCTTACTGCTCTTATTTATTTCTCTTTCCCTTAAGCCTTTTTAGTTTAGAAAACCAAATTTACAACCCCTATTTTGTAACCGAATAGACGGATCTTTTACAGATATCTTGCCTCCCTGTGGAGATCGACCCAACTTCCCTAGCTATATAGTTAGTCTAGTTGGTTATTTTTGATAGGTATACGACTGCCCTGTCAGTTTTAATTTACATCCAACCTTATCTAGCATACTTCTTTCATGCAATTAAATGTCAATGGTGACTACCACACCATCCAAGCATATAAAAGTAAGCAATTCTAGGCCTTATGGCCATTGTTACAACACACAAAGATAAATTGTTCGAGTGTCAAACCGACACAAATGTTCGATAAATCCGACTCATGAATAACAAGCTAGTGGGACGACTTCCTATTCTTGCCGAGACCTTTCACCCATCGCATCCAATCCGATTGGTCTTTCACCATTCTTCCTCCTCTTCCGGTTTGCTCTCTCTCCTCTTCCTCCTCTTCTTCTTCTCGCTCTTCTTCTTCTTCCTCATGCACCTCCTACTCATGACCACCATCATGCTCCATGGTCTCCGCTGTCGGCCCGGATTTTCCTTCCCCACTTCCTCCTCCTTGAGGGGTATTCCCAAAGAAACTCCCGGTTGCATAGTGGGCTCCTGCCCAAGGACCAGGTAAATGCCCCTTATTAAATGGAATTCCAGTGCCCCAGTCTGATGGTTGGATGCCTAGGATTTAAAGACACCGGCGGTGCTTTCTTCCCCGGACCAATAGCTAGGATGATAGGCGGGTCTCACACCTTGATCATAAGCCATCTCATGCATGTCCCTTAGTACTAGGTCGGTGTTCACCCGAAGGATAATGTAATACCCGGATTCTTTAGGACCCGCAAAAGTACCTTGGTATGCGTGAGGAGACCTCAGGACTGGTGGAGAACTACTCGGAAGCAAGGGATGCCCATATACCAGACCTAGTATGACCTACACTAGGCCTAGTGGGGGTGCAGTGGACCGAGTAGAGTGTTTACTTGATCGAGTGGCTGACATTCGGTCGAGTGGACGAGCACTCGACCGAGTGAGTGGCACTCGACCGAGTTGATTAGGCACTCGACCGAGTGCCACTGAACAATACCCGATAAACACCAATTTCTAGATGTTATCTTATCGTATCCAAATCGATTCATTCTTTTTCCTTCTCACTCCAAATCATCTCCCTTCTCTCTAAAACCCTCACAAATACGTAAGACGGTTGGGAGACCGTCTTACACTTGAGTCGCCACTTGGAGCTTCCCACTCCAAGAGGGATATGTACATTAATGGCTTTAGTACGGAGGGACTCGTGTGGTTGAGCACGATGTCTAGCAGGGGATCCAGTTGGCTTCCAGACCCGGTACCATGGGCGTTTCTCGAGTACCTGTTTGTGAGGCGCGGTGTCGTGGGCGTGTCCGTGGCACCAGTGTGGTTGTGGGTACGGTTGGGCATGTTCTGGTACTGGTATGGTGGTTCTTAGTCATGAATTACGCATTTCTTTGGCATGTTGCATTTTTACATTTTGTGTCGTGTCTTATATTTACTTATTGAAACTGAAGTGTTTGGGTTGTGTGTAAATTGTCACCTATTTCTGGGGTGGCCTGTGGCGATTCATATAATATATTTCTGATCATATGGGGATCAAGTTAATTACAGGTTGGTAGGATGTCACGCGGGAGACGGGACGAGCATTGGACTTAGAGTCGAGTAGGATAGATAGATAACTAAGATGGTAGACAAGTTTTAAAATGTCTAGTTCACATTTATTATGTTGAAGTAGTGTCCTCCACAATAAGTGCGTTTACATATTAAATCTCGTAAAATGAATATCAGGGATTTATATTATTTTTTGGTCAGTTGATCAACATTAATCGGTAACGCTCGGCTGACAAGAGTTTGACGTTACTGTCGTGTGACGGCGGTGATCAACTGATCCCTTTAGGTCACACCTATAGGATGACGCCCAAATTGAATGAATTAATTGTTTGTATGAGATACGATATAATTAATTCCTTGTATTATTTGACTTTTAATTAGTCGTGTGAATGTATTATTTGATGACGAGTTACGAACTCGGGCTAAGAGGATTTATTATTAATTATGTGATAATTAATTAATAAATTAATTAATTAAAATTTATTAAGTAATTGTTAATTAATTAACTTTATACGATATGTGTATAAGTTTTGAGGTAGAGGTAATTAACTATTTAAAATTTACAAGAGGTTGTAAAATTTGCTAATAAGGGTTTATAAGATATATTTTATATTGATAAAATGGTCCAATAACTACATAATAGTTAAGTGATTATTAGTTGCAAATTTGTATTATTTAAATGTTAAGTAATCAAATTAATATTTAATTATATAAGATAATTAAATATAAGACTTATAAGCATTTGTGAGACAAATGTCGAAAATCGAAATGGACTCATATGAGCCCATATGGAACGATTTTTACACCTACTAATACACTCAATGTGAATGGAAAAGTAGGCCACACCCACTAGCATTTGTATGTGAATTGTATACATTTGCATGCCTATATCTAACCAAGTCCTTCCATCATTTCTAACACAAGGACTCCTTCCTTGTGTTGTTCTTGAGCTAAGATAACAAGGATGATCCTCCTAGCCTTCAAGTCTCCATAGTAGGAAACCTCCTTTGATTTGCACCCAAGATATCACCCCAATATTATTACTAATATTAACTAGATACTAGTAATAACTTACCCCAAAAATTATTTGTGTACTATAAATATTATTACTACTATAGTAATAAATATTGTATAATAAATTTGTGTGAGTTTCGAAGGTTTTGCATGTGATAGTTTAGAGAGGAAAAAGAGAACAACTATTGTTCATCTTAGACTCAAGCAAACCGTCCAGCATCCTCAATTATAGAGGATTTTTGTTTTTTTTTTTCTTAAGATAAATCACATGCAAAAGCTTTAGACAAGGAGTATATATAGTGCAAGTAATATGATAAGTGGATTGGAAAATATAAGTTTTTTCATCTAAAATATTTACCAAAGATAAGAAGTGTCACACAGGGGCGAAGTCAGACTTTCAAATATAGGGTAGCGAAAAAATATACATCATAATCGTAATATAACGCGCGAGAATAAATTTAAGTAATGATTTCTAATTATGAGAATCTAACACGAAAGAAACAAACAATAAACCGCGACAAAAGCCTTATATCCAATTTTTCCATATTTTTTTATCGCGTTTCAGTAGTAACCGATTGAGAGGGTCCCATTATATAAAATACAACTCAATTATCAATATTAAATGATTTTTTTGTTTATAAAATACACCGTCTTATCACGGTATAATACAATTTTATCTATAATTCGTGACCTCTTTTTTATTGCTAAGATCAATCATGCAAATTTTTATTTTCTTAGAAAACTACTAAGGCCAAAAAAATTCAAGTGATTCAATTAAAGAGAAAAAAAGGAAGATTGTAGTACTAAACATCAATAATTAGAAAATTTTAGAAAAATTATAAACAATTAAAGAAAAAACGGCGAATTTGTTTGAGATTTCCCACCAATTAAGAACCATTTAATGAGGTTGATGAGAAAAAGTCGAAAACAATGAAAACAAGGGTGGGTGTGGGTTTCGAACACTTGACTTACTGCTTGGAATTTTCTTAACCTTACCACTGGAACACACAGCCTTTATTGTCATTATAGCGCTGGTCTTTGTTATTATCCTATTATTATGACAGTTAGGGTAGCAGGAAATCGATTTCTCAATTATTATTTTTTTTTGCTTGGGGTAGCGGCGGCCACCCTTTGCCACCGCCTGGCTTCGCCTCTGGTGTCACACACTCACCACAAAAAAATGGTCCACTTGTGTTGTTTGGGTCTTATTATGACTTTTGACATTTCTAACACAAATGCTTATAAGTCATATGATTAATTATCTTATAAAATTAATTATTATTTTGATTATTTAACAATTAAATAATACAAATAATAATATAATATACACTTAACTTTTCAGTGATATTTGACCATTATATCAATATATAATGGATCTCATAATGCCCAATTAGTTTAATTTACAACTCCTTGTAAATATAATAAACTAATTACCTCTACCTCAGAATATATACAAAACCTCAACTAATTTAGTTAATTAACATTTAATTACTAAACTAAATCTTATTTAATCACGTTAACATAAGATACAAAATTTATTAGTCAATTATCATATAATTGAATAATAAATTTAATTGACTTGAGTTCAGAATTCAATATCAAATAATAAACTCACACGACTAACTATTTTAGTCAATTCATATAAGGGACTAATTTATTTGTATCAAATACAAAATATTTTTTTTTTCATTGGGGCTCCATCCTATAGGTGTGACCGAAAGGGATCAGCTGAACACCGCTGTCATACGACAGTAACGTCAAACTCTAGTTAGCCAACCGTTACCGATATAACTTGATCAGCTGACGAGTATATATATAAAATAAATCCATGATATTCCTTTTATGAGATTTATTTAAGAGAATTAGAGATGCAAAGGGGTAAAGAATTAATACTAGAATTAAGAGATGGGAAGACAAATTACAGAGTTTAAGATCCGGAAAATAGGAGAAGAGAACTACGCAATACTAATCTAATCTAATCTACTGCCAATCGTGAAAAATAAGGATGAATCATCTCCCTAATCTGACCTAATTATCTCTTAAATAGGAGAGATATTTATTATAAGATAAAACTAAGATAGGATAAAATAGATCTCGACTAAATAAGCGCTACGTCATACTTGGTTTTAGTCGATCGACCAACATAAAGTTAGTCGATCGAGAGATATCTTCCCCAAAATCTCTCGATCTAACACTAAAGCACTCGATCGAATATAGTAAAAATCAAAGTAGTCGATCGAGTAAGTGAATCACTCGATTGAGCATATAAAGTACTCGATCGAATACTAAAGAACTCGATCGAGTGGTCTCAGCGCGTAATTTGATAAGGGCTGTCGCAACCCTATCAAAGATAAACCCGAGGGGTCTCTAAATAATGCAGCTAGGGAAGTCGGGGTGGAATCCACAGGGAGGCTATCTTGCTATCTACATGCTAATCTAAGTCTGTCGGTGTCAAAAAATTGGGGTTTTCATTGGAAACTAAACTAAAACAACGATAAATAAAGAGTCTCACAGTAAAGGAAAGAGACTAGGATTGCCGGTTTATCAAAGAACGTTAAATGGTCGCAGTTAAGGTCACAGATCGGTCACATGTATCAGTCTATGGGGCAGTGAATACGTCCTTTTGGTCCTCTATTCGCCCTAACATACTATTAACTTAGCTTCCGCCTTCATTAGAGTATCCTAAGGAATTGTAGCGGGTCTCACTCCTTCCAATCTTTCGATCTAGGTCGGGCTTTGCCAAAAACAATTAGAACAATTATGCGCATTAACCGTCTAATCATCATTAAATGCTACTTATAACAACAAAGACATGATAACAACAACAGATCTGCAAACCTATTTAGCAACTACCATCAATTCATTAATTCCCCTAAATCCTAGAAGGGGAATTAGCTATTCATAATGAAATTAACGAAACTAATAACAACTAAAGCAATAATCAATAATAACATAATAATAAGAGGAAAGAAACGAAATAACATAAACTAAATTAACAAAGAGATTAAAGGAAGAGAAATTAAAGGAATAAGAGAATTAGAGATGCAAAGGGGTAAAGAATTAATTCTAGAATTAAGAGAAGGGAAGAGAAATTATAGAGTTTAAGATCCGAAAAATAGGAGAAGAGAACTACGCAATACTAATCTACTCTAATCTACTGCCAATCGTGGAAAATAAGGATGAATTGTGTCCCTAATCTGACCTAATAATCTCTTAAATAGGAGAGATATTTATTATAAGATAAAACTAAGATAGGATAAAATAGATCTCGACTAAATAAGCACGGCGTCAGACATTGTTTTACTCGATCGACCAACATAAAGTTAGTCGATCGAGAGATATCTTCCCTAAAATCTCTCGATCGAACACTAAAGCACTCGATCGAATATAGTAAGAATCAAAGTACTCGATCGAGTAAGTGAATCACTCGATCATGCATATAAAGTACTCGATCAAACACTAAAGTACTCGACCGAGTGGTCTCAGCACGTAATTTGATGAGGGCTGTCGCAACCCTATAGAAGATAAACCCGAGGGGTCTCTAACTAATGCAGCTAGGGAAGTCGGGGTCGAATCCCACGGGAGGCTATCTTGCTATCTACTTGCTAATCTATATCTGTCGATTGTCACAAGATTGGGGTTTTGATTGGAAACTAAACTAAAACAACGATATATAAAGAGTCTCACAAGAAAGGAAAGAGAATAGGATTTAGGTTTATTAATGAACGTTAAATGGCCGTAGTTAAGGTCATAGATCGGTCACATGTATCAGTCTATGGGGCAGTGAATACGTTCTTTCGGTCCTCTATTCGCACTAAAATACTACTAACTTAGCTTCCGCCCTCATTAGAGTATCCTAAAGAATTGTAGAGGGTCTCATTCCTTCCAATATTTCGATCTAGGTCGGGGTTTGCCAAAAGCAATTAGAACAATTATGCGCATTAACCGTCTAATCATCATTAAATGCTACTTATAACAACAAAGACATGATAACAACAACAGATCTGCAAACCAATTTAGCAACTATCACCAATTCATTGATTCCCCTAAATCTGAGCAGGGGAATTAGCTATTCATAATGAAATTAATGAAACTAATAACAACTAAAGTAATAATCAATAATAACATAATAATAAAAGGGAAGAAACAAAATAACATAAACTAAATTAACAAAGAGATTAAAGGAAGAGAAATTAAGGGAATAAGAGAATTAGAGATGCAAAGGGATAAAGAATTAATACTAGAATTAAGAGAAGGAACGAGAAATTACAGAGTCTAAGATTCGGAAAATAGGAGAAGGGAACTACGCAATATAATATACTCTAATTTACTGCCAATCGTGGAAAATAAGGATGAATCGTCTCCCTAATCTGACCTAATAATCTCTTAAATATGAGAGATATTTATTATAAGATAAAACTAACATAGGATAAAATAGATCTCGACTAAATAAGCACTGCGTCAGACTTTGTTTTACTCGATCGACCAACATAAAGTTAGTCGATCGAGATATATCTTCCCTAAAATATCTCGATCGAACACTAAAGCACTCGATCGAATATAGTAAGAATCAAAGTACTCGATCGAGTAAGTGAATCACTCGATCGTGCATATAAAGTACTCGATCGAACACTAAAGTACTCGATCGAGTGGTCTTAGCACGTAATTTGATGAGGGCTGTCGCAACCCTATCAAAGATAAACCCGAGGGGTCTCTAATTAATGCAGCTAGGGAAGTCGGGGTCGAATCCACAGGGAGGCTATTTTGCTATCTACTTGCTAATCTAAGTCTGTCGGTGTCACAAGATTGGGGTTTTGATTGGAAACTAAACTAAAACAACGATAAATAAAGAGTCTCACAGTAATGGAAAGAGACTAGGATTGCCGGTTTATTAATGAATGCTAAATGGTCGTAGTTAAGGGCACAGATCGGTCACATATATCAGTCTATAGGGCAGTGAATACGTCCTTTCAGTCCTCTATTCGCACTAAAATACTACTAACTTAACTTCCGCCCTCATTAGAGTATCCTAAAGAATTGTAGCGGGTCTCATTCCTTCCAATATTTCGATCTAGGTCGGGGTTTGCCAAAAACAATTAGAACAATTATGCGCATTAACCGTCTAACTATCATTAAATGCTACTTATAACAACAAAGACATGATAACAACAACTGATCTGCAAACCTATTTAGTAACTATCACCAATTCATTGATTCCCCTAAATCCTAGCAGGGGAATTAGCTACTCATAATGAAATTAACGAAACTAATAACAACTAAATCAATAATCAATAATAACATAATATAAGAGGGAAGAAACGAAATAACATAAACTAAATTAACAAAGAGATTAAAGGAAGAGAAATTAACGAAATAAGAGAATTAGAGATGCAAAGGGGTAAAGAATTAATACTAGAATTAAGATAAGGGAAGAGAAATTACAAAGTTTAAGATCCGGAAAATAGGAGAAGAGAACTACGCAATACTAATCTACTCTAATCTACTGCCAATCGTGGAAAATAAGGATGAATTGTCTCCCTAATCTGACCTAATAATCTCTTAAATAGGAGAGATATTTATTATAAGATAAAACTAAGATAGGATAAAATAGATCTCGACTAAATAAGCACGGCGTCAGACATTGTTTTACTCGATCGACCAACATAAAGTTAGTCGATCGAGAGATATCTTCCCTAAAATCTCTCGATCGAACACTAAAGCACTCGATCGAATATAGTAAGAATCAAAGTACTCGATCGAGTAAGTGAATCACTCGATCATGCATATAAAGTACTCGATCAAACACTAAAGTACTCGACCGAGTGGTCTCAGCACGTAATTTGATGAGGGCTGTCGCAACCCTATAGAAGATAAACCCGAGGGGTCTCTAACTAATGCAGCTAGGGAAGTCGGGGTCGAATCCACAGGGAGGCTATCTTGCTATCTACTTGCTAATCTATATCTGTCGGTGTCACAAGATTGGGGTTTTGATTGGAAACTAAACTAAAACAACGATATATAAAGAGTCTCACAGTAAAGGAAAGAGAATAGGATTGCCGGTTTATTAATGAACGTTAAATGGCCGTAGTTAAGGTCATAGATCGGTCACATGTATCAGTCTATGGGGAAGTGAATACGTTCTTTCGGTCCTCTATTCGCACTAAAATACTACTAACTTAGCTTCCGCCCTCATTAGAGTATCCTAAAGAATTGTAGCGGGTCTCATTCCTTCCAATCTTTCGATCTAGGTCGGGGTTTGCCAAAAACAATTAGAACAATTATGCGCATTAACCGTCTAATCATCATTAAATGCTACTTATAACAACAAAGACATGATAACAACAACATATCTGCAAACCAATTTAGTAACTATCACCAATTCATTGATTCCCCTAAATCCTAGCAGGGGAATTAGCTACTCATAATGAAATTAACGAAACTAATAACAACTAAAGCAATAATCAATAATAACATATTATAATAGGGAAGAAACGAAATAACATAAGCTAAATTAACAAAGAGATTAAAGGAAGAGAAATTAACGGAATAAAAGAATTAGAGATGCAAAGGGGTAAAGGGGTAAAGAATTAATACTAGAATTAAGAGAAGGGAAGAGAAATTAAAGAGTTTAAGATCCGGAAAATAGGAGAAGAGAAATACGCAATACTAATCTACTCTAATCTGTTGCCAATCGTGGAAAATAAGGATGAATAGTCTCCCTAATCTGACCTAATTATCTCTTAAATAGAAGAGATATTTATTATAAGATAAAACTAAGATAGGATAAAATAGATCTCGACTAAATAAGCGCTACGTCAGACTTGGTTTTACTCGATCGACCAACATAAAGTTAGTCGATCGTGAGATATCTTCCCTCAAATCTCTCGATCGAACACTAAAGCACTTGATCGAATATAGTAAGAATCAAAGTAGTCGATCGAGTAAGTGAATCACTCGATCGTGCATATAAAGTACTCGATCAAACACTAAAGTACTCGATCGAGTGGTCTCAGCGCATAATTTGAAGAGGGCTGTCGTAACCCTATCAAAGATAAACCCGAGGGGTCTCTAACTAATGAAGCTAGGGAAGTCGGGGTCGAATCCACATGGAGGCTATCTTGCTATCTACTTGCTAATCTATGTCTGTCGGTGTCACAAGATTGGGGTTTTGATTGGAAGTTAAACTAAAACAACGATATATAAAGAGTCTCACAGTAAAGGAAAGAGACTAGGATTGCAGGTTTATTAATGAACGTTCAATGGCCGCAGTTAAGGTCACAAATCGGTCACATGTATCAGTCTATGGGGCAGTGAATACGTCCTTTCCGTCCTCTATTCCCCATAAAATACTACTAACTTAGCTTCCGCCCTCATTAGAGTATCCTAAAGAATTGTAGCGGGTCTCATTCCTTCCAATCTTTCGATTTAGGTCAGGGTTTGCCAAAAACAATTAGAACAATTATGCGCATTAACCGTCTAATCATCATTAAATGCTACTTATAACAACAAAGACATGATAACAATAACTGATTTGCAAACCTATTTAGCAACTATCATCAATTCATTAATTACCCTAAATCCTAGCAGGGGAATTAGCTACTCATAATGAAATTAACGAAACTAATAAAAACAAAAGCAATAATCAATAATAACATAATTATAAGAGGGAAGAAACAAAATAACAAAAACTAAATTAACAAAGAGATTAAAGGAAGAGACGTCAAGGGAATAAGAGAATTAGAGATGCAAAGGGGTAAAGAATTCATACTAGAATTAAGAGAAGGGAAGAGAAATTACAGAGTTGAAGATCCGGAAAATAGGAGAAGAGAACTATGCAATACTAATCTACTCTAATCTACTGCCAATCGTGGAAAATAAGGATGAACCGTCTCCCTAATCTGACCTAATAATCTCTTAAATAGGAGAGATATTTATTATAAGATAAAACTAAGATAGAATAAAATAGATCTCGACTAAATAAGCACTGCGTCAGACTTTGTTTTACTCGATCGACGAACATAAAGTTAGTCGATCGAGAGATATCTTCCCTAAAATCTCTCTATCGAACACTAATGCACTCGATCGAATATAGTAAGAATCAAAGTACTCGATCGACTAAGTGAATCACTCGATCGTGCATATAAAGTACTCGATCAAACACTAAAGTACTCGATCGAGTGGTCTCAGCGCATAATTTGAAGAGGCCTGTCGCAACCCTATCAAAGATAAACCCGAGGGGTCTCTAACTATTGCAGCTGGGGAAGTCGGGGTCGAATCCACAGTGAGGCTATCTTGCTATCTACTTGCTAATCTATATCTGTCGGTGTCACAAGATTGGGGTTTTATATTGGAAACTATACTAAAACAACGATATATAAAGTGTCTCACAGTAAAGGATACAGACTAGGATTGCTGGTTTATTAATGAACAATAAATGGCCGCAGTTAAGGTCACAGATCGGTCACATGTATCAGTCTATGGGGCAGTGAATACGTCCTTTCGGTCCTCTATTCGCCCTAAAATACTACTAACTTAGCTTCCGCCCTGATTAGAGTATCCTAAAGAATTGTAGCGGGTCTCATTCCTTCCATTCTTTCGATTTAGGTCGGGGTTTGCCAAAAATTAATTAGAACAATTATGCGCATTAACCGTCTAATCATCATTAAACGCAACTCATAACAACAAAGACATGATAACAACAACAGATCTGCAAACCTATTTAGCAACTATCATCAATTCATTGATTCCCCTAAATCCTAGCAAAGGAATTAGCTACTCATAATGAAATTAACGAAACTAATAACAACTAAAGCAATAATCAATAATAAAATAATAATAAGTGGGAAGAAACAAAATAACATAAGCTAAATTAACAAAGAGATTAAAGGAAAGGAAATTAAGGGAATAAGAGAATTAGACATGCAAAAGGGTAAAGAATTAATACTAGAATTAAGAGAAGGGAAGAGAAATTACAGAGTTTAAGATCCGGAAAATAGGAGAAGAGAACTACGCAATACTAATCTACTCTAATCTACTGCCAATCATGGAAAATAAGGATGAATCGTCTCCCTAATCTGACATAATAATCTCTTAAATAGGACGGATATTTATTATAAGATATAACTAAGATAGGATAAAATAGATCTCGACTAAATTAGCGCTGCGTCAGACTTTGTTTTACTCGATCGACCAACAAAAAGTTAGTCGATCGAGAGATATCTTCCCTAAACTCTTACGATCGAACACTAAAGCACTCGATCGAATATAGTAAGAATCAAAGTAGTCGATCGAGTAAGTGAATCACTCGATCGTGCATATAAAGTACTCGATCAAACACTAAAGTACTCGATCGAGTGGTCTCAGCGCATAATTTGAATACGGCTGTCGTAACCCTATCAAAGATAAACCCGAGGGGTCTCTAACTAATGTAGCTAGGGAAGTCGGGGTCGAATCCACAGGGAGGCTATCTTGCTATCTACTTGCTAATCTATGTCTGTCAGTGTCACAAGATTGGGGTTTTGATTGGAAGTTAAACTAAAACAACGATATATAAAGAGTCTCACAGTAAAGGAAAGAGACTAGGATTGCTGGTTTATTAATGAACGTTCAATGGCCGCAGTTAAGGTCAAAAATCGGTCACATGTATCAGTCTATGGGGCAGTGAATACGGCCTTTCGGTCCTCTATTCGCCCTAAAATACTACTAACTTAGCTTCCGCCCTCATTAGAGTATCCTAAAGAATTGTAGCGGGTCTCATTCCTTCCAATCTTTCGATTTAGGTCAGGGTTTGCCAAAAACAATTAGAACAATTATGCGCATTAACTGTCTAATCATCATTAAATGCTACTTATAACAACAAAGACATGATAACAATAACTGATTTGCAAACCTATTTAGCAACTATCATCAATTCATTAATTACCCTAAACCCTAGCAGGGGAATTAGCTACTCATAATGAAATTAACGAAACTAATAAAAACTAAAGCAATAATCAATAATAACATAATTATATGAGGGAAGAAACAAAATAACAAAAACTAAATTAACAAAGAGATTAAAGGAAGAGACATCAAGGGAATAAGAGAATTAGAGATGCAAAGGGGTAAAGAATTAATACTAGAATTCAGAGAAGGGAAGAGAAATTACAGAGTTTAAGATCCGAAAAATAGGACAAGAGAACTACGCAATACTAATATACTGCGAATCTTGGAAAATAAGGATGAATCGTCTCCCAAATCTGACCTAATAATCTCTTAAATAGGAGAGATATTTATTATAAGATAAAACTAAGATAGGATAAAATAGATCTCGACTAAATAAGCACTGCATCAGACTTTGTTTTACTCGATCGACCAACATAAAGTTAGTCGATCGAGAGATATCTTCCCTAAAATCTCTCGATCGAACACTAATGCACTCGATCGAATATAGTAAGAATCAAAGTACTCGATCGAGTAAGTGAATCACTCGATCGTGCATATAAAGTACTCGATCAAACACTAAAGTACTCGATCGAGTGGTCTCAGCGCATAATTTGAAGAGGGCTGTCGCAACCCTATCAAAGATAAACCCGAGGGGTCTCTAACTAATGCAGCTAGGGAAGTCGGGGTCGAATCCATAGGGAGGCTATCTTGCTATCTACTTGCTAATCTATATCTGTCGGTGTCACAAGATTGGGGTTTTGATTGGAAACTAAACTAGAACAACGATATATAAAGAGTCTCACAGTAAAGGATAGAGACTAGGATTGCTGGTTTATTAATGAACGTTAAATGGCCGCAGTTAAGGTCACAGATCGGCCACATGTATCAGTCTATGGGGCAGTGAATATGTCCTTTCGGTCCTCTATTCGCCCTAAAATACTACTAACTTAGCTTCCGCCCTGATTAGAGTATCCTAAAGAATTGTAGCGGGTCTCATTCCTTCCATTCTTTCGATTTAGGTCGGGGTTTGCCAAAAATTAATTAGAACAATTATGCGCATTAACCGTCTAATCATCATTAAATGCAACTCATAACAACAAAGACATGATAACAACAACAGATCTGCAAACCTATTTAGCAACTATCATCAATTCATTGATTCCCCTAAATCCTAGCAAGGGAATTAGCTACTCATAATGAAATTAACGAAACTAATAACAACTAAAGCAATAATCAATAATAACACAATAATAAGAGGGAAGAAACAAAATAACATAAGCTAAATTAACAAAGAGATTAAAGGAAGGGAAATTAAGGGAATAAGAGAATTACAGATGGAAAGGGGTAAAGAATTAATACTAGATTTATAAGAAGGGAAGAGAAATTACAGAGTTTAAGATCCGGAAAATAGGAGAAGAGAACTACGCAATACTAATCTACTCTAATCTACTGCCAATCATGGAAAATAAGGATGAATCGTCTCCCTAATCTGAACTAATAATCTCTTAAATAGGACGGATATTTATTATAAGATAAAACTAAGATAGGATAAAATAGATCTCGACTAAATAAGCGCTGCGTCAGACTTTGTTTTACTCGATCGACCAACATAAAGTTAGTCGATCGAGAGATATCTTCCCTAAAATCTCTCGATCGAACAATAAAGCACTCGATCGAATATAGTAAGAATCAATGTAGTCGATCGAGTAAGTGAATCACTAGATCGTGCATATAAAGTACTCGATCAAACACTAAAGTACTCGATCGAGTGGTCTCAGCGCATAATTTGAAGAGGGTTGTCGCAACCCTATAAAAGATAAACCCGAGGGGTCTCTAACTAATGCAGCTAGGGAAGTCGGGGTCGAATCCACAGGGAGGCTATCTTGCTATCTACTTGCTAATCTATGTCTGTCGGTGTCATAATATTGGGGTTTTGATTGGAAACTAAACTAAAACAATGATAAATAAAAAGTCTAATAGTAAAGTAAAGAGACTAGGATTGTCGGATTATCAATGAACGTTAAATGGTCGAAGTTAAGTTCACAGATTGGTCACATGTATCTGTCTAAGGGGCAGTGAATACGTCCTTTTGGTCCTCTATTCGCCCTAACATACTATTAACTTAGTTTCCGCCTTCATTAGAGTATCTTAAAGAATTGTAGTAGGTCTCATTCCTTCCAATCTTTCGATCTAGGTCGGGGTTTGCCAAAAATAATTAGAACAATTATGCGCATTACCTGTCTAATCATCATTAAATGCAACTTATAACAATAGAGACATGATAACAACAACAGATCTGCAAACCTATTTAGCAACTGTCATCAATTCATTGATTCCCCTAAATCCTATAAAGGGAATTAGATACTCATAATGAAATTAACGAAACTAATAACAACTAAAGCAATAATCACTAATATCATAATAATAAGAGGGAAGAAACGAAATAACATAAGCTAAATTAACAAAGAGATTAAAGGAAGAGAAATTAAGGGAATAAGAGAATTAGAGATGCAAAGGGGTAAAGAATTAATACTAGAATTAAGAGAAGGGAAGAGAAATTACAGTGTTCAAGATCCGGAAAATAGGAGAAGAGAACTACGCAATACTAATCTACTCTAATCTACTGCCAATCGTGGAAAATAAGGATGAATCGTCTCCCTAATATGACCTAATTATCTCTTAAATAGGACGGATATTTATTATAAGATAAAACTAAGATAGGATAAAATAGATCTCGACTAAATAAGCGTTGCGTCAGACTTTTTTTTACTCGATCGCCAACATAAAGTTAGTCGATCGAGAGATATCTTCAAAAAATCTCTCGATCGAACACTAAAGCACTCGATCGAATATAATAAGAATCAAAGTGGTCGATCGAGTAAGTGAATCACTCGATCGAGCAAATAAAGTACTTGATCGAACACTAAAGTACTCGATCGAGTGGTCTCAGCGTGTAATTTAATGAGGGCTGTCGCAACCCTATCAAAGATAAACCCGAGGGGTCTCTAACTAATACAGCTAGGGAAGTCGGAGTCGAATCCATATGGAGGCTAAATTGCTATCTACTTGCTAATCTAAGTCTTTCGGTGTCACAAGATTGGGGTTTTGATTGGAAACTAAACTAAAACATCTATAAATAAAGAGTCTAACAGTAAAGGAAAAAGACTAGGATTTTCGGTTCATCAATGAACGTTAAATAGTCGCCGTTAAGGTCATAGATGGGTCACATGTATCAGTCTAAGGGGCAGTGAATACGTTCTTTCGGTCCTCTATTCACCCTAAAATACAACTAACTTAGCTTTCGCCCTCATTAGAGTATCCTAAAAATCTCTAGCGGGTCTCACTTTCGATCTAGAATACGGGTTTGCCAAAAAAAATTAGAACAATTATGCGCATTAACTGTCTAATTATCATTAAATGCTACATATAACAACAAAGACATGATAACAACAACAGATCTTCAAACCTATTTAGCAACTATTATCAATTCATTGATTCCCCTAAATCCTAGCAAGGGAATTAGCTACTCATAATGAAATTAACGAAACTAATAACAACTAAAGCAATAATCAATAATAACATAATAATAAGAGGGAAGAAACGAAATAACATAAACTAAATTAACAAATAGATTAAAGGAGGAGAAGTTAAGGGAATAGGAGAATTAGAGATGCAAAGGAGTAAAGAATTAATACTAGAATTTAGATAAGGGAAGAGAAATTACAGAGTTTAAGATCCGGAAAATAGGAGAAGAGAACTACGCAATACTAATCTACTATAATCTACTGCCAATCGTGGAAAATAAGGATGAATCGTCTCCCTAGTCTGACCTAATTATAACTTAAATAGGAGAGATATTTATTACAAGATAAAACTAAGATAGGATAAAATAGATCTCGACTAAATAAGCGCTGTGTCAGACATGGTTTTACTCGATCGACCAACATAAAGTTAGTCGATCAAGAGATATCTTCCCCAAAAGCTCTCGATCGAACACTAAAGCACTCGATCGAATCTAGTAGGAGTCAAAGTAGTCGATCGAGTAAGTGAATCACTTGAACACTAAAGTACTCGATCGAGTGGTCTCAGCGCGTAATTCCTACTTCGCGCACTGATCTTCAAACGGCCGCCATTTTTTCGTTACTTGTCCGAATCAAGCAGTTTTCGTGGCGTTGGAAAGCTAAGATGATAAGATTTTATCTCCAATTGGAATCACCTGATTATCGTTTGTATAACTTAAGACATGTCCCTTCAAAGTAGGTACTGGTTATATAAAGCTCTTCCTTTGCTCCCATATCTACCTTACTTCTACGCGCATCACCAATTAGTAGTTTCAAAGCTCCGACTCAACTCATCTCCAAAATATAAGCATAGGGACAAGTTTTAAGCTTGATTATGCTCCTCTCCGGTTCATAGCTGCAAATAATACAAGACAAACTAAAGTAGACTATTCGGGGGACATTTTTAGCTTAATGCTACAAATTATGCGTAGAAATGCGTGCAAAACTAGAACAAAAAGTCTATACAAAATTCACACATCAGCAACATAGCATGACTAGATATACGGCAAAGACATCTGATAATCATATGTGACATGTGATGATTTCCGTGGCTTTATAATGAATATCATTTATGAATTTCATGATAGTTGTTTGATACATAAACAAATATTGTGATGGTTATAGACGTGAATACTTGTATCAAGTGAAAAAAGACACAAATACATGTGCGATATTAGGGTACATTTGACGCAGTATGTGGCGTTCATCATTATATTAAGTCATATGTGTCGTAGGTAGTTTAGGAGTATATCCATATTTTTGAGCGTTGAACTTCGGGACGAAGTTCTCTTTTAAGGGGGGGAGTGAAAGTAACAACCGGGAAGTTAAAGGAAGAAACCAAGCATTACGAGACCGACAGTGGCAAGAGAACCATGAGCTGAAAGGTGTTTATATGTAAGAGAGTAGATAAGGTAAGGGCTCGAGATGGAGAGAGAGTGTAACACCCCATACACCAAGGTGCCTTACCAAGGACCACCCTAACATGTGAAGATTCTACCATCTCGGCTGCCCGAGGTAAGTATATCAAAAGTAACCATTCAAGAACAATTATTAAAGTATAAAGTTTAGCGATTACATCATCTTAAAGAAAAACAAAAGTGAAAGAGTATAATCTCAATACATCAAAACTAAAGTATCTAAACTCGTAACAGCGGAAACTAGACTCACAGTGATGACATCCCATCACTAGGGTAAAACCCTAAAAGACAATATAAACCAAAGATGCGGAACTAGAGACTTACCAACGAAACTGATGCGGGAGATATGAACAAAGACTCACGAACGATCAAAGGCCTTGGGGGTGATTAAGGATGATTAGAGAACGTAGAATGTAATTAGGTTTTGGTAAAAATGAAAAGTTAAAATGTAAAACATGATTTATAATCTTTAATCATCCTTAACCAAACCGCGGAAATAAATCTCGTTAGACCGATTACTCGGTCGAGTACCAAGAGTACTCGGCCGAGTACCCCCTACTCGGCCAAGTATTACACTACTCGGCCGAGTGTTCCTGGACAGTAGCCTGACCAGAAAACACACGACATTTTACTAGGACGAGTTAGCATTATTCGGCCGAGTAACAAGATCCAGAAAACCGTGGTATTACAGTCTTCCCTCCTTAAAAAGAACTTCGTCCCCGAAGTTCATACCATACCCAAAGCAAGACAACACAACATGACACTAACTACTCACTGACAACAACTACAACTACTTGAAGGTACCAACAACACTAACTATACATAGCAAAACAACTCGTCCCAAGCTCAAAGATACCAACAACACAACCATGTTGACCTCAAACTAACCAAAAACATTCATGCGACCATCTCTTACCCCCCTTTAAAAGACAACGGTTACGTCCTCGTAACCAAGTATACCTGATCAAAAAGGTGATGAAAACGGTCTCTCATAGACTTCTCTGCACTGTGATTAGACCAAAGAAACTTTCTTGCGCACCTTACGGTCTAAGATCTCCTTAGGAACTTTGGCATAAGTTAGAGAATCGCATAACTCTATGTTCTCCACCTCAAGCACATGTGAATATGTGATGGATCACTCACATACTTCCGGAGTTGTGAGACATAAAACACGTTGTGGACCCGATCAAGCGATGGTGGTAATGCTAGCCTATAAGCTACTTCACCTACGCGGTTTAGAATCTCATAAGTGTTGGAGTATGTGTCCTCAACAATAGTGCGATCACATTATTGAAACTCATAATAAGAATACGTAAAGGGATGCTTCATTTTATAAGTCAACTGGTCAACATTAATCGGTAATGATTGGCTGACTAGAGTTTGACATTACTGTCGTTTATACGGTGGTGATGAGTTGATCCCTTAAGGTCACACCTAAAGGACGATTCCCTTAATAGATAAAATTAATTAATTGTATATTGATACAGATTAATTAATTCCTTAAAATTGAACAATTCTCGTATGTGAGTAAGAATATGAATCTTGTTTTAATTCAATTAAATGAGATTCGTTTTAGTAATAAAGGTATTATATTACTAAAATATAGTTTTATGAAACAATTAAATTAAGAATGAACTATTAATTATAATTGCAATATGTTGTAGATTATATTAACATGGACCATTTTATTTCCTTGTAATTGAGAATTACTAGTCGATTGTTGTATATAATTAAATTAATATATGTAATGATATTTAATAGTTAAATATGCATTAATATTATTAATAACATGTTACATGTTACATGTCACATGTCACACATTATATGACAAATTGACAAATTGACAAAAATAAAATGGACACCATATTAACAAGGGGAACCGGTTTTAGGGTGGTTTAGGTGAAATGGTTAAAATCATTTTATTAGCGGTAAACACAATGATTACCTACTAAACCTAAACTCTACCCTAGTAATTTTGAGAAGAACAATTAAAAAAGCATTTTGCATGCATTGGCTCTCTTCTCTCCTCCTCTCCACCGGTTTTTTCGCCCTCCCCCATAATAAGAATTGTTCTTATTTTTCCTTACATTCATTCTTAGAAAAATTACTTCTTACTCTTCTCTCTTCTCTCTAAAATAAGTTTTAGAAAGTTAATTGTTCTACTATCTAATATACAAATTACTAGTAGTAGTAATAAAAATAACATTATATTATATTTTAAAGATAGCTACTAAACTAATCTAGTTAATTATTTAGTAGTTTTAAGGGGGTTGTCTTGGTCCAATCGATATGAGGTTTTCATACATTTGGGACAAAAGGAATCATCCAATATTTAAGCTCAAGAACAAGTTAGAAAGGTGTTCTTACTTTTTTCCTTATATCTGATTTCCATATTGTAAGGAATTTTATTCTTACTTCTAATTTTCTTTATGTTATGCATGCATAATATCAACATCTAAATTAAAAGAGTTATTTAGATCTATAATTAAATGAGTTTAATTAGAGGGTATAGTATCATTTCATGTGGTATCAGAGCAAATGGTTGTTGCATGCATAATCGGTTTGGTTTTTCCGAGTTATTTGTAACTTAATTTAAACTAAAATTTGTGATTTACAAAGATAAAGCCACGATATTTTTTGCATGTTATATATTCTGGTCCTAAAATGAATTTAGGTCATTTTGATGATTTATGGTAATTTTTGGCTTATTTTAATGATTTTTAGTAATTTTATTACATTTTAATGTATAAAATGCTAAAAATAGTTAAACCTTGTTTCTGACCTTGGAATTTTTATATGACCTCACATGCATATTTAACTTATTGTATGTAAAATTTCGTAAAAAATTGATTTATTTTGCATAATTTATAATTTTTATGAGATAAAAATGAGATATATCGAGCTAAAAAGGTTAAAATTAGATAAACTTCGAATCAGGCCATGAAATTTTAATATGTTGTCACATGCATATTTTACTCACTGGTTGTAAAATTTTAGATGAAATTGATTCATTTTGCATGATTTATGAATTTTTAGTGTAAAAATGACATAAATAGTGACTATTTTAGCAAAAATAGCTAAAATGAAATACATGGAATGACAAAATTATTTTAGGTTGAATTATTATCCCACAAATCAGATCTAAATTTGGAACATTGATTAGATTAATTTTCATATGCTTTAGATGTTTTATTTGATAAAACCGATTAATTGCAACTATATTTTATCGAAATAAATTCGAATATTTTAACTCTGATTTTTGACATTATGAGTGTCATGAAATTTTTCCAGAATGTTCAAACATTTAATATTTAAAATTTGAAATTATTGTTATTAAATTTGAATTTATTTCATAAAAAGTTATGATTTTTAAGGTCAATATGAGCATAAATGTTATATCAAGTTGAATTATTGTCAAAAATTGAGTGATGACTAATTTTTGAGTCTTAAGGTGTTAGGATAATTAACTTCGACTAAAATTATATTTTAGTAATATTTTGTGTAATTTTATTAAGTTAAAATTACGAATATCCATAAAACCGGCTTATATTTAAGATATAAGTTTAAATAGGGCGATTTGTCATATAATTTGGCATGTTAGATACATATTATAATGATGCATATTTCTTTGATGAATGTCATAGTTTATTTATAAAATTTTTAAATTATAAAATTTTATCTTAGTATGGCCTTAGTTTTAATCGATATTGCCTGTAATGTAAGGGATTATTGATTCAGCTGTAATTTAATGTGATCTCGTATCACTTTTATTTTGTTTTTATTAGATTTTATCTTACAAATGTATAATAGGAAGTACAATGTACCTTTTATTATTTAATTATTTGTAATCCCGAAGTTTCCTAAAGACGATGTCTATCCTTGGGAGGCGTGTCACTTGAAGTTCAAGGGACCAATGGAGTTGGTTTCCGAATTTGTAATAGAATTTTAGATTTTCTATTTAAGGACGGTCATACTAGGAAATTTATTTATTGCTTTGCATTTTTCTTTATATGTTACATGCATTGCCAAATCGAGATTACATCACATGCATTTTTATATATATATCGTTTTTCGACCGTGTCGATTATAATTATCGTAGTTCACTAATATAGTTCACATAAAAGGTGATAGATAATAAATCGACAAGACCTCTCACATATTTAAAATTGAGATTAGCCTTTCCAAATAGTAGGGCCCATGAATCCCTTTGAGATTTGAGGTAGATTCCGTTTCCGGGGGTAGTTTCATTTTTCCTCGGGTAAGTGGGGTAATAACAAGTTATTACACGCGAAATTTGGTTGGTCTCAATGAGACATGAAGACTAGTCTTATGTTCTGAGGCTACAGATAAATTTAATGTAATTTCATCGACAGAGAGTTCTAATTCTAGAATCGGTTAAAGAGTTAACCCACCGAGTTATATTAGTGAGGGATGTATCGGTTTCTCGTGCCCGAGGTAATATGGATTTGGATCTCAGAATCATTTATATATTTGGGCGGAGGTCATTATATAAATGCTAAAACATGCTAAAATGTTTTAATATATTAACGATGAATGTTTCTTTTCCCACTATTTCGTTGTTTTATGTTGTTCTTTATCATTTCTCCTATTAATATACGATATCATTTCGATTTTAACGTATGTCTCCATTAAACCACTATTGTCAAAGACAAATAGAATCTCTTTCTAAATCCTCAAATGAACCGTTTAAATAGGGCATGGACTAGTTCCATAGGAATCGTTCTATTCCATAGAACTCCATAGGAGTTGTCCTATGTCATATAAGATTAGTATCTTAAATTCCAAACATGCCTATGTATGATTTCTTGTCAAGAAAAGTGAATGGAAGTAATGATTAGTCAAAATATGTGTTGATAATATCTTCTATGCATCCACGGTTCAAAAATCATATTGCTCAACCTAAACACTTGTCATCAAGCACTTAAGTTGTTAAGAACTTGACAATGTAAAATTGGTAAATTAATTTGTTAGAAATTTTGATTAACCAAATACCACAATAAAGGTAACCCTTTTGAAGGATTAACTAGGAATTTATATGAAGATAAGTCTTCATCAAATGGAAATTCTTAAAGTTAGTGGGAGCAATAAGAAGTAAGTACCTATCTTAATTATTAAGAATAGAACTAGGCTCGAAAGAGAAACTGTTAGACACTAAATTAGATACAAACCCCAAATAAGTAAAGATCAAGCAAGTTGGTTGTGTGACTCTAACATATTCCTTCTTGAATATCAATGACATTGACATTGCATTCTTGCAAATTATCACGTCATGAGTATTTGATACGAATCTGTGAATCATGTTAGAAATTGCCACATTTCATGATTATGAAATATGACAAAAAGATGTTAAAACCACCTTTTTAAATGGGTATTTAGAGGAGGATGTGTTCATAACGCAATCGGAGGGCTTTGTAAATCCTTAGAATCCTAACATTGAATAATCGTACGATGACTAGCAAGAATAAATTCAAAAATTTACATGAATGGAACTAGGGTAGTTGTCATTTCATCCATATAAGTGTTATAGTGTATTCATTTTAGTTTTGTATTTAGAATTGTACCTCAATAATTGTTATGATGTACACTAAGTCTAAATAAGAATATAATTCAAGTTTTTGGGGAAAAACGCAACGAGTTTCAATATTGTACAATTAAAACAAGCGTTGTGCCCTTATATACCACGATTAAGTTTATGGTGAAACCATACAAATCAAGGTAATTATATTCAAACTAAAAATAAATTTCATATATATATATATATATATATATATATATAAGACTCAAGTTGGTGACCCCAATCATTTCTCAATTCTTGATTGAAAATTGCATTTAGAAACTAGTTTTGACTAGTGTCCCAAACCATTTGATTGGAAATATCTTGGTGCGTACGAATCTTGTATTCAAAGCGAGATTAATTCATGACTTCTTTCTAGAGAAGGATTATGAATAGAGCAAGATATTCGCCCTATTTACATTTTGAAGTGTATGGTCGAATACAATTTCAATCAGAAAAGGTTATTACTTATTCATCTCTTCTACCAACGAGCTTGGTAGATACTTGGTATCCACTTAATGAGGTAAGAAGAGAGATTCTTTGAACAAGTTCAATGAATGTTTAAAAGTATCAAAACCTAGAGATTATAAAACCAAAGTATTAGTACTTTGTTAAAATAGGGAACAATAAAGTGAAGACTTTTATATACACCAAAAGAGTGTGATATGGTATCACAACTTCACTTTCATAATATTAGAAAGTGACAAAGAATCCTATACGATATGATTGAATCTTTACTTTAATGTCGGAAGTAGTTTCTATCATAATTTGTCTAGTATTTATTTATTCCACTAAAACAAAACATAATTAAAGCAATCATCTACATTTCATATGTGATATGGTTAGGCATGGTACCTAAATTGTAGCTTGTTTCGATAGTGAACATGTGGTCTCTCTTCCTACATGATCACGAGAACAAAGGGTTTGTGGCTCGTGATGCTGTCTATTAGAGAAAAGAGGATCATTTCTTATAGACAGAGTGGGAGAAAATGTTCAAGAGCCACAAACTGAGAATAAGACGTGGGAAGATGTTCCTTTTTGGTCAAAATCAGTAAATATTTCTTCGAAACCTAAGTAGACAGGAATCATGTTATTTTTGAAAATAACAAACCTATAATTTATTAAGATGCTTTATCTATTTTCAACTCCGCAAAAGTCCGAAGCAAGCATAAACATGAAAATGTTTATTTAGCTTGGTTGGTTGGTGGCAAAGGGTCTTGCACGCAACAACAACGCTTCATTGTATTTGGATGTGATTTGATATAGTTCGATTTTAAAATCATCTTGCATAAGTTTTGTAAATCGCGACTATCCTAAGGTAGAATACAAACTTAATAAGAAATCTTAAGTAGAAGTTAAGGAGTTGAATTGTATGTTTTGATCATGTGATAAACATGTCTCGAATTGTCGAGTAGTTCTGTTTATACATGGAGTTTAGTGGGAGTAATATGGTGTTAATAGTCTTATATGTAAAGGACATATTGATCATTTTGAATGATGAAAGACATAGGAGAGGAATAATACATCTCTAAGGTATCCAGACCTATAATGATAGTTCTAAGAGGATATTGGCGTTAAATGAATATTCTTATATTGATAAGAGTCTAGACAAGTTCAAAGGTATTGAACATGTAGAAATGGAATCCACTTGCTTCCGCTGCGGGATTAATTCATTAAGCTAAGATGTATCACCATTCTTATAATTCGTATACTTAAAGTATGACAAAAGGTTATAAATTGAATTTAAGTGAAAGTCACTATATAGCCATATAGTCTATCCATTAGTACTCAAGAAGCACTAATGATATGTCTTCTATGTCTCATATGTAGATAACATATTATTCGTTGAGAATGGCGGGCCAATACTCTCTTCCGTGAAGAAGTGATTGGGAGACTAGGAAGAGATGCAAGACATCTTTAGTATCCAAATCTATAGTGATAGATAAGAGAGGATAAGTGTGTAGAAATAATTAATGGATTTGTATACAAGGAGTACACAAATACCATATTCTAAACACATAAGGATGGTTAGAGAACCGTCTTGGCTATATTATTTAAGGAGGATATCTGCTAGAAACATCCTAGGTAGTTGAACAAATGAGATATACACAACGGAAATTAAGTACACTTGCAGTAATGAGATATGCAAGAAGGAAGGGATGATATAAGGATTCGGTTTTACGAATTGGAGGAACTATGGTAGTTCGTTCCAATAACCGAAGGTCCTATCCTTACTCACTGTGAGATCAGTGGGAGCTATTCAAGGCTCGAAAGCCTATGTCTAGATTGGATTTAGACACGTACTTAAAAGTTTTATAATAAACATTATACATAACAAAGGGAAAAAGTACATAGTAAGGTTAGGGAAAGTGCAATGTGTTGCTAAGACTTACTAACCAAAGCCTTCTCATAGGCTTAGCATGATGAGTCATACCATTTCAATTGAGTTGAGATGTATAGATGTATACAGTATTAAGTATGGATTATAAACTATGTAGTAATTGATATAGTATCAATTTTACATATATGATAATACATTCATCGTTTGAGTTTTATTCAAAACTCTTTTCTTATAATACTTTGTTTTCCAAATAGGTTGTCGAGACAATATTGAACCCTATTTAAGTGAACTTGATTAACATAGTATTGGCCCCTAGTCACTTATATGAGGTGACGTCTCTAAGTGACTAGAGTGTGATACGATTGATGGCAAGTTCAAGTGCCATAGGGTCATAAGAGATGACTAGTCGATCATATAGGCAGACTGTAAGGGACACTCTATCGGGCAGTGATCGCTTATAGAGTTCTGGTAATTCATATAGCCTGGTCGTGGTAAGAGCTACTATAGTATTCTTTTGAGTTAATTCTTTGACTAAAGACTGTTCGCCCAAGTTGGCACAGTTCCTGAGTGAATTTAAGTTATGCTCTACGACTTTCGTAAATGAGGTCAAATGAGCATCTCTCGAGTAATGATGAGTTGTGGCTAAAAAAAGGGAATAGTGCGATAGAAATTGTCCACCCCTTGTCAAGGTTATTTAAAAATCTCAGGGCCACTCGAGGAGTAGTGAACTAAAAATGCGTGGCCACGCTCGGAAGGTATCTTTGGTAGATAGTTCCGGTCAGACAGTTACTCTTCAGGTCGAGGAAACCACTCTTGATATGATCACTTGCATGAACGACGTGCAAGACACCTTGCATTGAGTGGGAGATAGTCATAGGACAAGAGAATTGGTGACGCACACTTGTCTCGGACAAGTGGGATATTGTTGGAGTATGTGTCCTCAACAATAGTGCGATCACATTATTGAAACTCATAATAAGAATAAGTAAAGGGATGATTCATTTTATAAGTCAACTGGTCAACATTAATCGGTAATAAGTGGCTTACTAGAGTTTGACATTACTCTCGTTTCTACGGTGGTGATCAGTTGATCCCTTAAGGTCACACCTAAAGGACGATTCCCTTAATAAATAAAATTAATTAAATGTATATTGATACAGATTAATTAATTCCTTAAAATTGAACAATTCACGTATGAGAGTAAGAATATGAATCTTGTTGTAATTCGATTCAATGAGATTCGTTTTAGTAATAAAGATGTTATATTACTAAAATATTATTTTATGAAACAAATTAATTAAGAATGAACGGTTAATTATAATTGCAATATGTTGTAGATTATATTAACATGGACCATTTTATTTGCTTGTAATTGAGAATTACTAGTCGATTGTTGTATATAATTAAATTAATATATGTAATGATATTTAATTGTTAAATAGGCATTAATATTATTAATAACATGTTACATGTCACATGTCACATGTCACACATTATATGAAAAAATGACAAATTGACAAAAATAAAATGGACTCTATATTGGGGAACTGGTTTTAGAGTGGTTTAGGTGAAATGGTTAAAATCATTTTATTAGTGGTAAACACAATGATTACCTACTAAACCTAAACTATACCCTAGTAATTTTAAGAAGAACAATTGAAAAAGCATTTTGCATGTATTGGCTCTCCTCTGTCCTCCTCTCCACCGGTTTTTTCCCCCTCTCCCATAATAAGAAGTGTTCTTATTTTCCCCTACATTCATTCTTAGAAAAATTACTTCTTATTCTTCCCTCTTCTCTCTAAAATAAGTTTTAGAAAGTTAATTGTTCTAATATATAATATACAAATTACTAGTAGTAGTAATAAAAATAATATACAAATGTTGTGGATACTGTTATGGATTACAGACCTATAGCATGTTGCACTGTTTTTTATAAGACTATTAGCAAAATCCTTTGTTCTAGACTGCAATCCCTATTACCTGGCATTGTAGGTAAAGAACATGGTGCTTTTGTGACTGGGCGTAGCATTTTTGAAAATATTATGCTCACCTAATCTTTGATTAAAGGGTATGGACAGAAGGGTATCTCTCCAAGGTGCCTAATTCAGGTTGACATAAAGAAGGCCTTTGACTCCCTTCAGTGGGAATTCATTAGGAAAATGCTGCAAATCTTCAATTTTCCATTACAATTTCAAACTTGGGTCATGGGCTGCATTACTTCTACATGGTTTAGTTTGAAGATAAATGGTGATCATGTGGGATTTTTTAAAGGACAAAAGTGGTCTCAGGCAAGGGGACCCCCTTTCTCCTTTTCTATTTGTTATGAGCATGGAGGTTTTGTCACGCATTTTAAGAGTCATTCATCAGAGGCACCAGGTTACTTACCATCCAAAGTGTGGCAAACTGGGTTTGAATCATTTGATTTTTGCAGATGACCTAATGTTATTTGTTAGAGGTGATATTCCTTCTGTTCTTGCTGTAACTGAGTCTTTGAACTCCTTTGCACAAATGTCTGGTTTACATGCCAATCCTGAGAAAACCAGTATCTATATGGGTGGGATTAAACCTGGTATTAAGCAAGCCATCCTTAATACCACTGGGTTTACTGAAGGAGAATTCCCCTTTAGATATTTGGGTGTCCCTTTAAATGAAGGCAAGCTCAACAAAGCAATGTTTGCTGACCTCCTCACTAAAGTGCAGAAGGCTTTGCATCATTGGTCTAACTATAAACTGTCCTATGCTGGGAAGTTAAGCCAACTCAACTCTATAATCCTTGGGCTTGAACAGTTCTGGTGCTCTACTCTTTTGATTCCTAAAGGAGTGATCAAACTCATTACTACATATTGTAGAAATTTCCTATGGAAAGCTGAAGAGGGGCATAAGAAACTTATTCTTAAAAGTTGGACATCTTGCTGCAACCCCTACCAGGAAGGGGGATTTAATATCAAAGAAGTATTAGCTTGGAATAAATGCCTTATCTGTAAATGGATTTGGCATATTGTGCAGCACTCTGAAAGTTCTTGGGTTACTTGGAATTTCACTTATAACATAAAATTTGGGGATATTTGGACTATGGAACCTATGATCTACCATTCAGAAAGTTGGCGTTGCATTCTTAAAGTCATAAATGATTTATTGGATATTACAGGAGGGATTCCTGAGGCTATTGTTGTCCTTAAAAATTGTATGCAGCAGAATAAGCTCAAACTTCATCTGCTGTATGATAAATTCAGATGCAAGGGGAGGGTTGTTAGCTGGGCCAGGATAGTTTGGACTCGTGCTGTTCTCCCTAAACATAGTGTTTTTACAATGCTGGCTATGCAGCAGAGACTTGCTACTGTGGATCAGCTTCAGAGGAGACATATAATGCTTGTGAACCATTGTGTTTATGCAAGGAACAGTGTGAGACTCATCAGCATTTGTTCTTCAAGTGCAGGTTTTCTGCCTCAGTTTGGCAAGGTATACTAGCATGGATGAATTTAACAGGTAGAACCATGAATCTCAAAAAGGAATTGCATTGGATTGTTGCTAGGAGGCACAGTAGGCATTGGAAGGCTAAATGGTTTGTCAGCTGCCTCAGTGCGGTGGTTTACAGCCTCTGGGAAGAGAGAAATTTGCGAATTTTTCAGGGCTTGGAGCATGAAAGTGCTTATGTTATTAGAAGAGTACAGTATGTAGTGAAAATCAGGTTACTGTTCGTTACTCATTCATCATTATATGATGACATAGTTGAGTCTATCAATGTATAAGTAGTCTAAGTTTATTGGTTATACTTTTGTAAGATTTGCCTTTTATTCCCTATATGGATGAATATACGGCTTGCTTTTCTTGCAAAAAAAAAAACATTAGATTATATTTTAAGGATAGCTACTAAACTAATCTATTTAATTATTTAGTATTTTTAAAGGGGTTGTCTTGGTGAAATCGATAGGAGGTTTTCATACATTCGGGACAAAAGGAAACATCCAATATT
Source organism: Silene latifolia (assembly GCF_048544455.1). NCBI lineage: Eukaryota > Viridiplantae > Streptophyta > Magnoliopsida > Caryophyllales > Caryophyllaceae > Silene > Silene latifolia. Next base: position 417,654,607 of record NC_133538.1, on the reverse strand, counting down.
TAAGCTTAAGAAGAAGTAAGAAAGGTGTACTTACTTGTGCCCTTATATCCGATTTCCATATTGTAAGGAATTTTATTCTTACTTCTAATTTTCTTTATGTTATGCATGCATAAGATCAACATCTAAATTAAAAGAGTTATTTAGATCTATAATTAAATGAGTTTAATTAGAGGGTATATTATCCTTTCAGTAAGGACCGATGAACTTCTGACTCACTTCCCTTTCTTGCCAAATCTCATCACCCTTCGCATAGGTGACACTTTCAAAAGGACCTTGTCACCCACTGCGAACTCAATGTCCCTTCGGTGCAAATCCGCATAACTCTTCTGGCAATCTTGAGCTGATTTCATCTTTTGGCAAATTAAGTGAACTTGCTCAATCATATCTTGTACCATCTATGGCCCTAAAACCACAGCCTCAACACTATCATCCTAACATATTAGACTCCTGCACTTCCTGCCATATAAAGCCTCAAAAGGTGTCATCCCAATGCTGGTGTGATAGCTGTTGTTGTGTGAAAACTCGATCAAGTCCAGCATATCTTCCCAACTTCCACCAAACTCCAAGGCACAAGCCCTCAGCATATCCTCTAAAGTCTTGATAGTCCTCTCCGTCTGACCATCTATCGTAGGATGAAATGCTATACTCATCTTTAAGGTAGTTCCCATCAAATCCTGCAACTCTTGCCAAAACCGTGATATGAATCTCGCATCTCGATCTGACACTATATCCTTTGGTACCCCATGTAACCAAACCACATCCTTCCTATATCCCAAAGCTAATTGCATCTTAGTCCAAGTATCTTTCATTGGAATAAAGTGAGATGACTTTGTTAGATGGTCGACGATCAGCCAAATCATATTGTTACCCTGCTGAGTCCTTGGTATCCTAACGATGAAGTCCATAGAGATCGACTCCCATTTACAATCTGGTACCTCAAGAGACTAAATCTTACCCTGTGGTCTTCGTTGCTCACCCTTTACTCTTTGACAAGTCAAACACTTAGCCAAAAACTCCGCCACATCTTTCTTCATGTTAGGCCACCAAAACGTTTTCTTTAAGTCCTTGTAGTGCTTGTCACCACCCGGATGAACTGAATAAGGAGTGCAATGAGCCTCCGTCATGATCAACTTCTTCAAGTATGCATCACTAGGTACACACCATCTCCCATTAAAACGAACACTCCCATCTGTGTGGACAAAAAACCTTGAAACTGTGCCACTCTCTACCCTTGACTTCCACTTTTGAATCTTGGGATCAAGTTCATGTTCCTCTTTATGTCATTATACAAGTCCGGTTCGATATTCAAGTCCCCGATGGCGTCGCCCTTTCGAATCATATGGATCCCCATCTTAGACATCTCGTCCCTCAGCTTCATCAAAGACATAGTTGTACACAACGAAGGTACACTCTTCCTACTCAAAGCATCTGCCACCACATTGGCTTTACCCTTGTGACATATGATCTCCATGTCATAGTCCCCGATCAACTTCATCCATCTCCTCTGTCGCATGTTCAGCTCTTTTTGTGAGTAGATATATTATAAGCTCTTATGATCCGAAAACACTTTAAAGGTTGCCCCATAATGGTAGTGCCTCCAAATATTTAAAGGAAAAAAAACTACGCCCAGTTCCAAATCACGAGTAGGATATTTCTCCGCATACGGTTTTAGCTGCCTTGATGCATACGCGATAACCTTCCCATTTTGCATAAGCACACAACCCAATCCATTCTTTGAAGCATTTCTGTATACTTTAAAGTTCTCACTTTCCTCAGGTAGAGCTAGAACATGAGATGTGGTCAAAGCTCCTTCAAGGTTTGGAACGCCGTTTCACAACTCTCATCTCAACGAAATCTGTTCTCTTTCCTCATCAAGACTTTCATAGGTCTGGCGATCTTAGAAAAGTCTTTCACGAACCTCTTGTAGTAGCCAGCTAAACCCAATAAACTCCGAATCTCAGCAACATTCTTCGGTGCTTCCCACTTAGTCACTACCTCAATCTTACTAGGATCACAAACACACCCTCTTTTGATATCACATGGCCCGGAAAATCCACTTTCTCCAACCAAAACTCGCACTTAGATAACTTGGCATACAACTGATTCTCTCGCAAAGTCTGCAGTACTAACCTTAGATGCTCCTCGTGCTCCTTCTTAGTCTTGGAGTAGACCTAGATGTCATCAATAAAGATGACCACAAACCTGTCCAAAAACGGGTTGGAAATCCGGTTCATAAGATCCATGAAAACTGCCGGCGCATTAGTCAATCCAAAGCCATCACCACATACTCATAGTGACCATACCGCCACCAAAAAGCTGTCTTTGGAATATCCTTATCTGCTATCCTTAACAGATGATAACCCGACCTCAAATCGATCTTGGAAAACACTCATGTGCCACTCAGCTGGTAAAAAATATCATCAATCCTTGGCAAAGGATACCTGTTCTTCACAGTGACGTGGTTCAACTCTCTATAGTCGATGTATTAGCCTCATACTCCCGTCTTTCTTTTTCATAAAATAAACTGGTGCATCCCAAGGTGATACACTAGGTCGAATGTACCCCTTGTCTAACAACTCATCGAGCTGCTTTTTCACCTCTTCTAACTCTTTAGGTCCCATCCGGTACGGTGCTTTAGATATAGGTCTCGTCCCCGGTTTAAGCTTAACACTAAAGTTGATGTCCCTCTTAGGAGGTAACCCCGGTATCTCATCTGGAAAAACATCATCAAACTCCCCAACCACTGGCATGTCAGCTGCTGACAGCTCCTCCACATGCATATCCCTCACATGGCAAAGGACTAAAGGACATTTCTTCCTCAAACGTGACGTTAAAGTCATTACTGCGATCAACTTCACCTTAGGCTTTACTATGAACCCCCTATATGATATCTTGACTCCCTTAGGCCCCTTTAAATACACCCTATTTTGTCGACAATATATCTTAGCATCATACTTGCCCAATCAGTTCATCCCAACGATAACCTCAAACCCATCCATAGGAAACTCTAACAAGTTGATCGGTAAGTCTACTTCCCCCACCACCATGGACACATCCCTATACAACTTAGAACATGACACGAACTCCCCCGAAGGTATAAACACATCTTTCACCAGTTCATATTCTCCCAAACCCATAGCTATGGCATGACTCCTAGACACAAAAAAGTGGGTTGCCCTTGAATCAAACAAAACAAAAGGTGGCGTATTATGAACAAGAAAGGTACCGGTAACATTGTGAGCACCATTCTCTGCTTCCTGGTTTCCCATTATAAAGAGCTTCCCACTGCTTTTCTGACCCCCACCCTGAACCGTGGTAACCGAAGTAGTCGGCTTGGCTATCGAGCTCTACGTCACACTATTGTTCAGACGCTGATAGGATCCTCTGTTATTGTGGTTGTAGTCGCCGTTGTTGTTATTCTGCCCTCCACGATTTCCCCACGACCCAGATGGCGTGTTTCTAGCAAAGCTCTGGCTTAGAGCATGTGAAAAGTTTCCCTAATATGTCCTTGGAAAACCCCCTCCTCCTCTAGAACTGGTACAATCATGCCTCTTATGACCCACTCCGCCACAGTTGAAATATGAAAGATTGGAGTTATCACTAGTATTCCAACCGCCTCCTCTTCCCCAATCTCAAGATCCCCCTGCATAACTAGATCCTCCAGAAACGGTCCTATCTTGATTGTGATTGCCCCTCTTATGATCCGATTGGTTTCCACTTTCACTCTTCGCCTTCCTTTTCTCAGCATTCCTTTACTTAGCCTCCTTGGCTATGTCCACTAGCCTCTCAGCCTGCCCTGCTCGTGCATATACCTCTTTCAGATCTGTGAGAACCCTGGCTAGTAGTCTATTTATGATCTTCGGTGCCAACCCCTTTTCAAAGAGAAGAGCCAAACTCCGTTGACCCATCTGCATATCCTCTGCGTACCGTGACAACTATATAAACCGATGATAGTACTCCATGACAGTCATGTTATCAGCCATGGAGAAGGAATCGAACTGAGCCCTCAGCTTATGCGAATGTGCTCCGGCACGAAGTGTTCTCTCATAACGCTCTTGAAGCATGCCCATGGAATAACATCCTGTCCCTGGTCCCTATAGTACGCCCAAGCATCTTCCGTTATATTCTGCCACCATACTCCAGCCTCATCCCTTAGGTAGAACACAACTTGTTCGAACATCATATCCGCCAGACACTTCACAACCTCTAGCAGACTTTCCATCTCACGGTGCCAATTATCAAGCAGCTTTGGCTCACCGGTGCCCTTATAAGTAGAGGGGTGGAAGCGAGAAATAGTGGTGCTTAGCTAAGATGCATCCATCGGTTTGTCACCTCCCTTTCTCACGTTCTTGAGTGCCTCCATGAGCGCATCTTGTTGCTCAATCATTCTGGCAATCTCATTGAGACTTATCTCAGTAGCTTTGATGTATGCAGCTGACCTATTTGGTGGCATTTTGAGCTAATATAACTAACAAAATGTAAGCACATAGCCTACGGCTCAAAATAAACAAATCACCCATCAAAGAAGTACTCGGCTGAGTACTGTGAGATACTCGGTCGAGTACTGAGACTACTCGGTCGAGTATCCTACTCCAGTAGATTACCTCCAAAACACATAAAACATACTCAGTCGAGTACACAGGGTACTCGATCGAGTATGCCTCACTCGGTCGAGTGCCCCTCTTACTCGGCCGAGTGTTCACAACCAGAAGCTACTGTTTTAAACTCACAAAACAACACTCGGTCGGGTGCTTGGTTACTCGGCCAAGTAACCGCCCTGCTGGGCCGAATCATGCAAAAAACGAGCTATACTTTAACGGAAAACGTACATAACCATACGTATACTATTTATAAACATGTTAGTACCTTCCAAAAGCCAAGTAAGAACATATATAACCACGCTTGAATACCAAAATGCTCAATATATGCAATCATTTTCTTATTCCATCCAATAACTTCACAAGGAACACATATATATACAACACACTTACTTCAACATGTGACAATTCCCATGACACCCCCATGGTGACCGGCTCAAAGTTGTAATGGCCTAAATGCGACTTCGGGACGTCTCCCAAGCCTTTGTGGTAGCTCCAAACAACTCTTACCCGCGCTCATTTTAATTAGACTCCCTATGTTCATTTGGTTCATTGGTGTTAGGTTCTAAAATCGTCGCTCTGATACCACGTTTTAACACCCCCACACACCAAGGTGCCTTACCAAGGACCACCCTAACATGTGAAGGTGCTGCCATCTCGGTTGCCCGAGGTAAGTATATCAAAAGTAACCATTCAAGAACAATTATTAAATTATATATTTTAGCGATTACATCATCTCAAAGAAAAACCAAAGTGAAAGAATATAATCTCAATACATCAAAACCAAAGTATCTAAACTCGTAACAGCGGAAGCTAGACTCAAAGTGATGACATCCCATCCTTGTCCCCACAGCTAAAAGTAATCATCACCTTTCACAATCTGCTCACCATCCCCGAATGGATCACCACAGTTTTACAAACACAACGAGGTCAGTCAACTGACTAATCAAGATAAGTTAATCGCAAAGAAAAAACCAAAGCAAACAACTGAACAACCATTCTCCAACTCCAATCATATCACATATCCAGATAACCCGCCGCGACAAGTAATCCTCACCGCTAGTGGAGGATCGCAGCCACGCCCACCTAAGCCCCGCTCATTGCAACGAGCAACCACCCATGTCCATTAATGTGCACATCCCCCTTTGTGACAGGAACTAGAAGGGGTGAATCAAGGGCGTGAAGCCATTCTCGAAAATGACTCCACTCAGCCGAGGACGCACCTCACAAACATAGACAAACAACAACAATTCCAACGACCAAGAAAGACAATTCTAATTACGATACCAATCATACGATAGATACAATAATTCATCTTAAATCAATTAAACACACAACTTAGTAGGGAAACCCTACCTTAGAACTGACCCGAATACGAGTCTACAGCGGAAGCTAGAAAGGCTCTTCAACAAATCCTTCACCTAACAATAACCACAACAATATAATCACAACTATGCAATCACCCTTTTCCCTAATTCCCAACACAAGGGTAAAACCCTAAAAGATAATACTAAACCAAAGATGCGGAACTAGAGACGTACCGACGAAACTGACGCGGGAGAGATGAACAAAGACTCACGAACGATAAAAGGCCTTAGGAGTGATTAAGGATGATTAGAGAACGTAGAATGTAATTAGGTTTTCGTAAAAATGAATAGTGAAACTGTAAAACACGATTTATAACCTTTAATCATCCTTAACCAAACCGCATAAATAAATCCCATCAAATCGGTTACTCGGTCGAGTACAAAGAGTACTCGGCCGAGTAGGGGGTTCTCCCTACTCGGCCGAGTGTTCCTGGATAGTAGCCTGACCAAAAAACAAACGACACTTTACTCGGCCGAGTTAACCCTATTCGGCCAAGTAGCAAGACCCAGAAAACCGTGGTATTACAGAGAGACTTGAGAGAACTGTGGGAAAGAGGGAGTGAGGCAAACTTTGGGGATGAAGTTCATTTTAAGAGGGAAGATTGTAATAACCGGATTCTTTAGGACCCACAAAAGTACCTTGGGATGTATGAGGAGACCTCAGGACTGGTGGAGAACTACTTTGAAGCAAGGGATGCCCGTATACTAGACCAAGTGTGACCTAGACTAGACCTAGTGAGGCTGGAGTGGACCGACTAGAGTGTTTACTTGATCAAGGGCTGACACTTGGTCGAGTGGACGAGCATTCAACCGACTGAGTGTCACTGAACAATACCCAATAAACACCAATTTCAGGATCTTATCTTATCCAAATCATTTCATTTTTGTTCCTTCTTACTCCAATTCCTCTCCCTTCTCTCTAACACCCTCACAAATACTTCCTAATGGGATTCAAGCTTGGATTAGGGGATTTCTCATCTTGTTCTTTATTCTTTTCACCTTGTAAGTTGAGATCTACCCTTCTCTAGCTAATTAATTATGAACCCTAACTTTTGGGGGTTTTCCTTGAGTTAATTAATTAGTACTTAGTGTATATATTATGGGTAATTACTGGGTTATAATAAGGGTTTTTGAAGTGTATAATAGTGTAGGATGTATTGTGATATATTGTGTTGCATACTATGTCTTGATTATTGTCGTACATGTTGAGGATGTGGTTGTTGTTGAGGAGACGTAAGACGGTTGGGAGACCGTCTTACGCTTGAGTCGCCTCTTGGAGCTTGCCACTCCAAGAGGGATGTGCACATTAATGGCTTGAGTATAGAGAGACTCGTGTGGTTGAGGCACGTCGTATGGAGGGGACATGGTTGGCTTCCGGACCTGGTACCACGGGCGTGTGCCGGGTACCTGTTTGTGAGGTGCGGTGTCGTGGGCGTGTCCCTGGCACCAGTGTTGTTGTGGGTATGGCTGGGCGTGTCCCGGTACCAGTATGGTGGTTCATAGTCATGAATTACACATTTCTTTAGCATATTGCATATTTACATTTTGTGTCGTGTCTGTTTACTTATTGAAACTGACGTGTTTCGGGTGTGTGTAAATTGTCAACTATTTTCGGGGTGACCTGTGTTGATCCATATGATATTTTAAATCATGTGGCGATCAGGTTAAGTACAGGTTGGTTGGATGTCACGCGGGAGACGGGACGAGCATTGGACTTGGAGTCGAGTAGCATAGATAGATAACTTAGATGGTAGGCAAGTTGTAAAATGTCTAGTTCACATTTATTATTCATTTAATCATCCATGTGTAAATCACAAAACTTGTTATTTATTGAAGTTGTTTCTTAATTGGAACTCCGATTCACCGCCTCGGGAAACTGATATCGTAACATCCTCCCATTGTCTTGTCCGGGCAAGAAAGGGGTGTTACAGATAAAGTCTGACATATGGTAATTGTGGTCATAAGTCAGTTGAGGTTGGGTATATCTTCCGGTGTAAGGTTGAGGTGGCATGGGTGTAGGCATGGTGGAAGACGAGAGGCCTGCCTAGGGCATGCATGAGGTAGTGTCGGTGTACGAGCTCGTTCTACCTCCTCATCGTCAAGGGCATAGGTAAGTTCAACCGGAATGAGATAATTTTGGGCCGGAGGGCGAGGTGGTTTTATCTCAGGTAGGTGAGTGGTCTCGGGAAAAATCCCCGGCGTGAGAAATTTCATTTACAAATCCGTATTAACTTTCAACGAGTAACCATCCATGTCTTTCCTATCCGCAAGCCAAAATATGCTCTTCATATAAGGGACGTCAAAGTATGGCACCCCAACCCTCATAGGCCTATCAACTTCCCCCGGTTCATAACCCAATAGGTTCTTTTCCAACCGAGTCACTAGTGCACCACAATCAAATGAGCACTTGTCGGATTTGATCATCCTCTCAATGTCTAGACTCACCATGGACACGGGGCTAAAGTAAAAGTGTTTTTGTAGCATGGGTTAAGGTAGGAGCTCAAAAGTAACAATTACATGGAGTTGAGCTTGCTAGGCTCTCTCCTTCCATAAAGGATGTTGGTCACGAGGCGAAGGAAAATTTTTAAGACGGGGTGCTCCACATCATTTATCTTCATGGCACTCACCTCGGTATATTGGTTACCCGTATAGAGATCAACGTACTTAGTGGCTTTCATGTCCTTTCCTGCCTTGTCGTCGGTGAAGTTGGTCCTTTTCCCTACACCCAAACGCTCCGTAAACACATTACTAGATAAGTGGAACGATGTGTTTTTGAGTTGGAAACTCACGAAATTATCTCTCCTATCGTAGACAAAAGAGCTCAAGAATTCATGGGTGAGGTTGTGGTAGCTTATCTCCGCTAAGTTGTATAGCCGCTCCATACCAATCACCCTGAAGATGTCATGTACTTCCTCCTCTATCCACATGGCTATTAAGGTATCCTCCGATACACATCTAGTAGCGCTCATACGTAGTAGGGCATAGGCTAAGAAGGCATTTTTGTGAGGGTCACTCTCAAATTCTATTCCCGGGTATCCCGGAAGGGTAATAGCGGGTGGTGCCTCTGGTTGGGGTTGGGGTTGGCAGTTGTTCCTTCCACGGTCGGTTCTTGCGTTCCTCGACATGCTACAAAATGGAATCACGCAACAAGTTATCGAATAGGAAAGGTAAGAATCAAAACGACTTGGAAAGGAATATAAATTTTCCCTCAATAACCTAAATTGATAACCAACACTTTAAAAAGACATTTACATGGCATTTTTAACTTTTCACTCAAATTATGTTCACTTAAATACAAGTATTTCCGGAAAAATGAAATCTTGATGAAGTTATGTCAAAATCCAAAACAATTAAAATGATGAGAACTTTTATCGACCTTGATACCATTACTTCAAGAATGAATATAATAATCAAAATTATTTAGCATACTCCCATATTTTCGGAAGTTTGGAAACACCTAAGATAAATTTTCTTGTTCAAATCAATGCAACACATTATTAGCAAGAATGGAAGAACCAATAGACAATTTCAAGTGTGAATAACGTATGAAAATCAAAATCCGGGTACACTTATTACCCATTCTCGAGATATTAAGAGTCTTAAGACCCAAATTTTTTCATTGTAAGGCTAGACAAGACATCACGGTGAAGAATTTAACACTTACATGAAACGATTAAACCATGTTGAGCATAAAACCCAAAATTTTAACATTTGTATTACCATTTTGGTAAATATATACCCCTTTTTAGATGGATTTTTTTTTTGTTTTAAAGCATTTCATAACAACACTCACAAAATTATAGCTTAATGACATAATTAAACCATGTTTAAGGTACAAATCAAATATTGGTCAAGTGCCTCGAGTGGTTCGAAAATTTGGGATCAAATTGATGGTGAAATCTTTGCTTTCAAGATAATGTACCATATCACTACGAAAGATAGTAGTCTTATAAGACAAACAAGCTAAGTTTTACAAATGAAAAATTAAAATTTGGGCATGACTTCCCTATATTTCGAAAATTTAAGGCGAAATTTTCACTTATAAGGTAAGATCCATTACTAACAACAAAGGTTAAACCCTTGTTGTTCAATTAAACCACACAACAAGCACGAAATCCAATTATTGACATATGAGCAACATTTTCAAGTTCATCAATGATGCACGAAATACCCAACATAAAAATTTGATTTTTGACAACAATAATGATGTAGAATGTTAATTACAACCATGACAAAAGAATGCAAATAATTCATGAAACTTGACCAAATTAGTGTAGATCTTGAATCAAACAACAAATGATGAAAATGGAGTTTTGGAAATGTTTTAAAAGGATTTATGGTGTTGGAGTTATGGAGAATAAATAAGATAAGTAGGAGATAAGGTTGGGTAAAAAGAATATTTCACCCGAAAAAACTTCAATCCGTGTAGGCACTCGGTCGAGTGCCGAGTCCACTCGGTCGAGTGAACTTTCACTTGGTCGAGTGGCCGAGTTCACTTGCTCGAGTGCCTAAATTTCAAGAAATTTTCCAGATTCTGGAAATTGGTCCACACGGTCGACTGCCAAGGTCCACTCGGTTGAGTGCACTGTACTCGGCCTAGTGTTGACTCGCACTCGTTAGAGTGGCTACTTACTGGTTGCAATTTCCGATCAAATTGGAACGATGATGTCCCTGTAACATAAAGAGAAGGTTCAGGTGTCCAACGGCTATCAGTGACTCACCCCAAGTTAGTTCATACATCATCCTACTTAACATCTTTGATACACTACCTTGGTACTCGTAGTTACTTTACCAACAATCATCCATTGCTAATCATATGCTATCGATGACACTAACAGGAACCAACAAGCATACTATATAGATCTAAGGAGCGGGACTATTGTCCCTTATACCAACACATGTTAACTACTTTCAACCATGTTACATACATTAATCCAATCATCCAACTTCCATACATGATCACACACCATTTGAACAAGTATATCATGCAAGGACTTATAGAATTACAACACACACGTAATCATACATCATTACACTTAACATTCCCCCACACTTATAACCACCCACGTAGTGACCAACCGAGACAATAGGATCTAGTTTTGAGATAAGGGCGCCTACTCATCCAACCCGAACTCTTATTGTACTCATGTCGGGTTCATTTTATTAGACACACCCCTAGGTTCATTTTGGTTCATTGGTTTAGATTCCAAAATCGTCGCTCTGATACCACTTTGTAACATCCTCTTCTTACCCGGTCAAGGTAATTGATGTGATCAATATTTGAGCATATTTAGTCCCCGAATTAGCCTCGTTCCTATGCTTTTTAATGCATATTTGGGTCATTTACTATCTTTAGTCCTTTGTTTTTCATATTCTTTGAGGTTTTGTTTCCTTGGTAGGAGAGGAGTTCAAACCTTGCATTTTCATGGCAAACTAGAGCTAAATTGATCAAATCTAATGACCAAGCATAAAAGAGAAGACAAGACTAGAAGGCCTTTGTACATAATGTAGTAGATGGGCAATGATGAAGAAGATCCTTGCATCCCCGACAAAATCCCGGAGGATTGTTGAAAGAAGAAAAGAAGCTGAACAAAGGTTCGAGCGTCTCACCCCTCGGGACGCCCGTCCAGAAGCACCACAGGCCGAGCGTCCAAGCTACCAGGCCGCTCGTCCAAGCCCTATATAATCCGCTCGTCCCAACCCTTTGGACGCTTGGATTGTCCTCCAGAAAAACACGCCCCCCTTCTTTCTTCATTTGGGATGCGCATATTTTTGAAAGACTATCTAAAAGGAGACCCGCATCTTTTCTTGAGAGGAGCGATTCCTTAAGGACTTCATCGTTATTTAAGCCCTTATTAACCCTAATTTGTGCACCTAATCCCCAGTATAAATACCCCATTAGTCTAATTAGATTATCATGTTCTTCTTATCAATATTTAGTGTAGTTTATATTATTCTAATCTCTCTTTAATCTTGTAATCAACTTCTAATCAAGTATTAATACAAATCTCATTTCCTTAATTTCTCTATTGTTCATCTTTTATTTTGGGTAATTGAAGATTATTTCAGTTTATTGGGAGATTGATAACCTTTCATCAATCATCAAGTACTTCTATTATTCTTTGCATTATTATTTTGGAATCATCATTAGGTATAATTCTCTTAATCCCTTTTTAATTATTGTTAATCATATTCATTTATTCATCATGTTTTGCTTTGAAAATATGATTGACAACCTTGTTAACATATCAAACTTGATAATGAATGAGTAGTTTCCTTAGCTAGGGTTAATGGAGAATTAGGGGAAACCAACATGGGGGATGATTCATGCTTATTTTAATATGTTCACATAATTTATTTGCTTGCTTGTTGTGATCTCAACTTATGCACATGTTATGTTTGATGAAATGCGAGCCTATGAATCCTTGCATTTTTTACCCATCACTTATCTTTTCAATGAGACTTGTAAGACATAAACCAACTGAAGTCTCATTAGACCATGCATATATTTGAGTAGGGAGGATTAGGTCGACTTGTAGGTGTTGTACAGACTAATCGATTCGGCTCCGGGACCCAAACCTTCCTAGGATTGTAAGATATAAACTAACTCGATCCTATCACAACAATAATTGCTTGCTTGTAATTTGAGAATATGTTTGTGTGATCAATTCCCATGAATCCCCCTATGAACCCATGACACCCTAGTGCTTTTAATCAATTGATTACATCTCATTTTAGTCATCTTGCTTGTTTACTTTTATTGTTATTTAGTTTAGTGATCTTCTTATCTCAACCCAAATTGTGACACCCCTAGACACCACTACTTGCAATCGAAAATCCTACATCAATACCCGTCCCTTGGGATCCGACCTTTACTTGCCTCTTTACTAGTAGTAGAGTTGTTTGTGAAGTTATAAATATTGTTTTTGGTCTAGGTTCTCCTAACGACAAGTAACCGAAATCTAAGCTCAAAGCGGGCTCGACCAAAAATGGCGTCGTTGCCGGGGACGGTGTTAACTTGATTTGATTTTCTTTGATTGTTATTAGTTGTGTCTTTCTTTGCCTTGGGGAAGTAAAACTCCTCAAGGTTTGTTCTAATTGTTTTAGAGTTGTTTGATATTTTGCATGTCTAGAAGATCACAAGGTAACTTGTTACCCATTGATCGCGAAATTGAAAGGACTTTGACAACCAATAGAAGACTTGCTAGAAATACTTTGAGAGGTATTGGTGAGGTTGTAGATATTCAACCAAATACCATTGAGTTCATCAACCCTTTTGCAAGAGAAGGTGAGGAGAACCCAACACAAAATCAACCACACAATCAACCCACAATGCCTAAGTTTTCATCACATTCCGTACCAACCGAGGAGAACCTACTCAATGGTACTCCTACACCCCAACACTTAACCGGAAATTTCATTGCAAAATCCGTATTTATCCAATTAGTCGAAAGAAGCCAATTTGGGGGGATGCTTAGTGAAGACCCTCATTCTCACATGGAGACTTTTTGTGACTATTGTGATGCGATTTCACAAACCGGAGTGACTCAAGACCAAATTCGATGGGTCATATTTCCTTTTTCTCTAATTGGTGCCGCGAAACAATGGTTGAAGAACCTTGATAAGACCGCTCTTGGAATTGACTCTTGGAAGAAGTTGGCTCTAGCTTTCTACAAAAAATTCTACCCTCCGGAAAATACTAACATGCTAAGAGCTTAAATTACGGGTTTTAAGCAAAGGGACGAAGAATCTTTGTATGAAGCTTGGGAGCGATTCAAAAGAATTTGTCGCTCATGTCCTCATCATGGACTTAGTGAGTGGTTCTTGGTACAACAATTTTGGAATGGTCTTTATGAAGACTCAAGAAACATTCTCAACATGGGATCAAATGGTATGTTCACCGAAGTTGACAATAATCAAACTTGGAACAAGATTGAGGAAATGGCGGTCCATAATTCACAATATAGTAGACCTCGCAAGGCTACTAGAGGAGGAAAGCATGAAGTAGACTTTATTACTCAATTGGGTGCTCTACTTAGTGCTCATATTGATACCATCAACTTGAAGTTTGAGAAGGCTATTGCTAAGCTTGAAGAAGCATCAAAATCACCAAAGCATCATGTTAATACCATGGTGGCATCTTCATCAATCCCAAGTGGGATATGTGAGAATTGTGGAACTTTGGGACATGACCAAAGTGAATGTAGGGGAACAAATGAGCAAGTGAATTCTTTTCAAGCATACAAAAGTGGTACCCTTTATTCCAACTATTACAATGAAAACACCAAATTCCACCCAAATCTCTCATTCAAAAGCCAAATGTTCAAAACCCTCAACCAAAATACACCCCACCTCCCATGAGAAACCAAAATCAAAGACCCTTTTACAACCAAAACCAAGGTTATCAAAATCAAACTCCATACAATCAACAAAATGACCAAGGTTTTGATGTTAAAAAACCGATCCTCCAAATTCAAAAGAATAAACAAGAATTTTTCAATCAAATGCAAAAGGATAGCCAAGCAAAAGACATCACCATCAACAACATGCTAGCCCACACAAAAATGTTGGGAACTCAAATGACCCAACTAGCATCTTCAAGCTCTCAAAGACAAAAGGTGCAATTACCACCTCAAAGTAATCTCCCAAGACATGAAACGGTAAGTGCCATTCACTTGAGGAGTGGTACGAGATATGAAGTGCCAAATAAGCAAGTTGAGGATGAAGTTGTAGAGGCTAGTGACAAGGAAAGAGTTATGCAAAACTCTAGGGAAGAAGAACCCACCAATCAAGAAGTTTCAAAGAAAAGTGAAGAAAAGGCCAAAGAGAAGGAACCCATCGTGATTAGACTTCCATTCTCGAGTCGTCAAGCTAAGCCTAAGTTTGATGACCAACTTGGAAAATTCATGGAAATTGTGAAGAATTTAGAGGTCTCAATTCCTTTCACGGAATTGATCAATCATGTTCCGGCCTATGCAAAGTACATGAAGGACATCCTTACGAAGAAGATATCAATCCGGAAGCTTGAGACTATTGCCTTCACTAAGGTTAGTAGTGCCATCCTTCAAGGGAGTTCACCTCCAAAACTCAAGGATCCGGGAAGTTTCTCCATTCCATGCACTATTGGTGACACTACAATCAACAAAGCTTTATGTGACCTTGGGGCAAGTGTTAGTGTCATGCCATATTCGGTTAGCAAGAGGCTAGGAATGGGAGAACTCAAATGTACCAACATCACGCTTCAAATGGCGGATAGATCGACAAAGACACCTTTAGGGGTATGGGAAGATGTTCAAGTGAGAATTGGAAAATTCTTCATCCCGATGGATTTCGTTATTGTTGACATGGAAGAAGACTCCAACATTCCTATTATCTTAGGAAGACCTTTCTTGCTCACCGCAGAAGTGGTGATCGATGTGAAGCATGGAGAGCTCACCCTTGAAGTGGGAGATGAAACCATCACTTTCAATCTTGACAAGACCATGAGAGCTCCCCGATTGCATGAGCCATGTATTATGATCGATAACTATAGCCGGAAGGATGATAGGAAGAAGTTGGAATCTCAATGGAAAAAGAAAGTGGATGATGCTCCATCACAAGAACAAGGAAATAGCAACAATGAGAGCTTGAAAAGCACACCCATGACAAGTGAAGAAGATGATCTCATTGGCGAAAACAAGAAAGAAGGAGAGTTGTCTCTATCAACCAAGAAATTTTTAGTGATCAAGTAGACGAAGTTTGCGATCTTTGGAATGATGAGTTTGAAGGGATATTCAATCCCTATATTGGTAATACTATGAAACAAGACTATCATGGAGAACAACAAGTGCAAAAATCTATTGAAGAACTTTATCATGATAATGAGAAAGCTTTCGACTACTTCTTCAAGGTGTTGAGTAACATCAACAACACCTTGAACATGCCCCCTTGACATCTCACATTGGATGAGAGTTTGGTGGAGTCCTCCCTAAACCACCATTTGTAAATATTCTAACTCCCTAACTTGCATTTCAATTATTACATTGCATTTTTGTCATTTTTGGATTTATATTTTTGTGCCTTGATCAAGATATTCATCATTTTGAGAGAAGTGAGGGAGGGACTTATGATTTTATTGATGTGTAGTGCTTTATCTTAGTGTGGGGATAGCAATTGCCTAAGCTATTCATACCTTTGTAGCGCCCCTACAATGAAGAACACGAGAATTGAAGAATGAAAATGACACGGGTTACGAAGTACCCACTATGGACCTGAATCCGTGTGGTCAGGGAAGAATCCGAGCAGCCAAATGGACAATCCGCTCGTCCTGAAGAAACCCGAGCATCCAAGTTACCAGACGCTCGTCTGGTAGAGCTGCAGAATACAAAAATCTAGTCTGACAAAGAATCCGAGCGTCTTAGCTGAGAATCTGCTCGTCTCATTCTGGACGGTCGTCCTTCACTAAAGACGCTCGTCTTTTTGCTGCAAAAAAAATCAGGGATTTTCTCTGTAAAGGAATCTGAGCGTCCACCCAGAAAGACGCTCGTCCCTCCACAAAGAATCCGCTCGTCTTTCCAGAAAGACGCTCGTCCTATGGCGTCTTTTCCTGAGCCAAACATTGAAGAATCCGAGTGTCCCGACACCTGGTCTGCTCGTCCTCCACTGCATTTTCAAAAATAACGGGTGTTTTAAACCCTCTTCTCCCTTTCATTCTCATTTCTTCAACCTACAAACACTACCCAAAACCCAAAACCCCAAAACCCTCATCCTCTTCATCAACAAAATCAAATTGTCTCAACCAAACTCAACCAAATCAAATCCAAACTTCCTCACAACAAAAATTAATCACTCCTTTTGCAACAACAAGTGATTCAAACACCAAAATCTTCAACTTTTGAGTCGATTTTTAGGATACAAAGCAACATTCATTCATCCTAAATCGATTTGGGTATCACTAAAAATTGAAGATTTCAATCTTTCATTGGTGTAATCAAGCAAAGGAGAATGTCAAGAACTAAAGGAGGCAACAAGGCACCCCAAAAGAAGACACTTTCCAAAAGGCAACTAGATCTTCAAGCAAAACAATTGTCAAAGGCATTCGTAGTCCATGAGGCAAGGTTGGAGGTTCAACAACGAGATCCCCCTATGGAAGCAACAACATCAACAACTCCGGTCATTGAATAATTATCCAATTATCCGGAGGTAATTTTCACTTCCGACTCTCATAGGGAGAAATTCGTTCTCTTTGCTAAGAAAACCATCATGCCTACTAAGTTTATTTGTGAAGATGCATTGTCAAAGTTGGGTGTTCTTGAACAAACCAAAACCTTCTTTGAGTCTATGGGATTGGGTAAATTGTTTACAATGAAAGAATTGACTTACCCCTCCCTCACCTTGGAATTTTTAAGTTCTTTGAAAGTCACAAGGGTGGAGACTCGAACCAACATCGAGTTTCGTCTTGAAAATGCTGATAGATGCATAACTTATGGCGAATTGGGTAAGATATTAGGCCTTAATGATAACCCGAAAAATACAAAGACTCCTATCAAGTATGACCCCACTCCTTTTTGGATGGCAATTTCTGGAAAGAAATTCATACGCTTTCATGATTGTCGTGCTCTCTTAGTCCACCATCCGAGCATTAGAGTATGGCATAAGGTAATTGGGAATACTTTGATAGCTAGAAATGGCACAAATCATCTTACAAAACTCGATTGTATTCTTCTTGAGTCGGCCTTGAACATTGGGAGGGAATTTACCAAGCCATACAATGCTCTAAGACTTTTGGTTGAACGATGCTTAATGTCGATTGTGGCAAAGAAGGCACCGCCTTTATTGTCAATAGAGGACTAGTTACCCATTTGGCAAAGCATTTTAACCGGGATTTCAACAAAAAACAACACTTATGTGCCGGTTAAAGGAGGCCATCTTATTGATATGGACACCATGAGTCACAAGTTCAAGTGGGTCAAGCACGACACTCTTGACAACAAATATGGGTGGTTAACAAATGAAGCTAGATCCTTCACCTAGCCTTCCAAAATTTGTCGATTGAATGTTCACCGACCGAACTAACTTCTCCCACTCTCCGAAGAGACCGAGTATATCATTCAACAACAAAGGGACGAAATTGCCTAGCCCTCCTCCTCCATTATCACCCCACCTTACCCATTTGAATACCACCAGTTTAAACCCAAAGATGTCGAAGTGGGAAATGATTACTTGACTCTACTCATGAGAGAAATGTATAAGCAAGCTTACAATGATAGAGTGGATGCTTGCAAGGCCCAATATCCGCCCCTGCTACATCTAGCTAGGCAAGGACTTCTTGATCCGTCTTGTCCTTTGCCTAGTTGGGCGGATATGGAAGTATTCTTTCCTAGCATTCCTAGTGGTGGTAGACTGGGTGGAGAGGAGATGGTTGTTGAAGAGGGTGGTGACCAAGAAGGAGAAGAAGAAGAAATCCAAGAAGAAGAAGAAGTCCAAGAAGAGAAAGGGGAAAGTGAGGAAGAACAAGCAAGTGAAAATGAGAGTGGACATGATACCACATCTATGGAGGTTGATGATGCCTCAAGAGAGGAAGATGATGATGATGATGATGATACGATTGGTGAGGATTAGCAAACTTTGGAGGCTCCTACATTCTTACACCCCCCTTATGGTTTGTCTACTTCTCTCGTTTTTATTTTATTTTATCTTGATCGTTTTGTTGGAGTCCTAGCAACATTGGAGGACTAACACCATGGCTTCATTAAGGTGTTCTTTATCTTTGTTCTGGACTTGTAAAATCCAAAATGACAATCTTTAGTTTCATGCATTGCATTCCATGTGCATGAACTCCCCCGAAATTCATGACATTAGAAATAATGTCTATTTTGGTTTGGGGAAGTCCATGCATATGCATTGGGAGCTAATTTAAATTATGATCTCTGCCATAACAAAAACACATGCATCATGTAGTATAATTTGCATTTAGTTTAGAAATCATGCATATTCATTACATAATTTTCTATCGTATTGGCCATTGAGGACAATGCTCATACTAGTGTGGGGATGGGAAATTCTAACTTGACTTTTATTCAAAATCCAAAAAAATCAAAAATTTCGAAAAAAAAACTATAAAAAATTGAAAAATTGAAAATCCAAACACAAGTTCATTTCCTTTGTAGTGTAGTCTTGTATATATTGTGTTTGTTCATCCTTGTTCACATTGACTGACTACGCCACATCCGAGACATGAGGATATAGAAGACCGCCTGGTATGATATTTCCAATCTCCTTTTTCCTCTTTATGTTAATGACTATGTGGCTTTATTTTGATTGATGCAGTATAAACATTGTGAATTTAGGACTTGCATTTAGATTATTTGGCATATTAGTTGGTAGAAGCATATGCATTAGGATGTATAAATGTTAGTTGCATCATGGCCTATAGATTGCATGTTAGAAAAATTTTGTGAAACCGTCTATTTGGGAAGCTTAAGAAGTGTACATAGGCCCTAGTAGATGTTTTTTTTTCTTAAGACTTTGCTTGTTAGAATACTTTTAAAACACCCTAGGATGTGTCATGCTAGTATCCTTTGACCCATGGATTAAGGCCTAGTCAAGAGTACCTTGTGGTGTGATAACTCCTTGGCTACCGTTTATTCCAAGGTGACCCTTGAAACCATGCAACCATCATTCACCCATGTTCTACCACATTTTATCATCAAAGGGAATGGGCACAAAAATTGTTCAAAATATTGAGTTCAAGGAATGAAATGAAATGTCAAAAAGTTTGCAAAATGCATCAAAAGAAAAGAGGAGTAACAAAAATGAAAACTGCTATGCTTCAAATATAAGGCACCCTCGTTACTAATTGGGGTAACTTTGAAATGTTCAAAAGAAAATGCAAAAAGTTGAAAGTTGTCAAGTATTGAAATGCGAAAAATCAAAAGAAATGGCAAAAAAGTGTTCTCAAATGTCAAGTGTCACAAGAAATTGGGGGGAAAAACAACAATAAAAGCAAACTCCCAATTGAAACTCAATTACTATTGATCCCTTTATCCATCGTATCCACTTTTGTGCATGGTAGAGAGGGGACGACCCTTCTTCTTGTCTAGGCAAGAAGGGGAATTCCGCGATCCTCCAGTGTTTTTAACACCATAGGGAGTCTACTCTTGACAAAAGCATTTAGCGATTGAGGACAAAGGTACTCTAGCTTGACACAACATGGAGGTGATTTATTGGTATCCTTCTAGGCTTAGTAGTTTGAAGAAACCATATCTATGAAGGAATGTGTACCCTTGAATTGCTTCCCCTTTAGATAATTTCCGCCACTTAGATGAGGAAAGTGGCTATTCTTTTTGTAGATTCATCCATTACTTGATTTTGTGTGCTTTAATCATTGGATGTGTCGCCATTTTGGCAAGACCCACCTTGCCTTGCAAGAAGGCATCCTACCTCATGGTTGTCTTGTTGTGAGTTGAAGGGGCGGAGTGAGACCCGCTGATTGTCTCATATCGGCTATATTAGTAGGATAGTTCAAATAAGGGTCCTAGTTTTGTCACCTCTTTACTCGGGACGAGCAAAGGTTCGGCTTGGGGATATTTGAGGTGATCAATTTTTGAGCATATTTAGTCCCCGGATTAGCCTCGTTCCTATACTTTGTAGTGCATATTTGGGTCATTTACTATCTTTAGTCCTTTATTTTGCATATTCTTTGAGGTTTTATTTCCTTGGTAGGAGAGGAGTGCAAACCTTGCATTTTCATGGCAAAATATAGCTAAATTGATCGAATCTAATGACCAAGCATCAAAGACAAGACAAGACTAGAAGGCCTTTGTACATAATGTAGTAGATGGGAAATGATGATGAAGATCCTTGTATCCCCGACAAAATCCCGGAGGATTGTTGAAAGAAGAAAAGAAGAAAAGAAGCTGAACCAAGGTCCGAGCGTCTCAACCCTCGGGACGCCCGTCCAGAAGCACCACAAGCCGAGCATCCAAGCTGCCAGGCCGCTCGTCCAAGCCCTATATAATCCGCTCGTCCCGACCCTTTGGACGCTCGGATTGTCCTCCAGAGAAACACGCCCCCTTCTTTCTTCATTCGGGATGCGCATATTTTTAAAAGACTAGCTAAAAGGAGACCCGCATCTTTTCTTGAGAGGAGCGATTCCTCAAGGACTTAATCGTCATTTAAGCCCTTAGTAACCCTAATTTGTACACCTAATCCCCACTATAAATACCCCATTAGTCTAATTAGATTATCATGTTATTCTTATCAATATTTAGTGTAGTTTATATTATTCTAATCTCTCTTTAATCTTGTAATCAACTTCTAATCAAGTCTTAATACAAATCTCATTTCCTTAATTTCTCTATTGTTCATCTTTTATTTTGGGTAATTGAAGATTATTTGGGTTTATTGGGATATTGACAACCTTCCATCAATCATCAAGTACTTCTATTATTCTTTGCATTATTATTTTGGAATCATCATTAGGTATAATTCTCTCAATCCCTTTTTAATTATTGTTAATCATCTTCATTTATTCATCATGTTTTGCTTTGTTAATATGATTGACAACCTTGTTAACATGTCAAACTTGATAATGAGTGAGTAGTTTCCTTAACTAGGGTTAATGGAGAATTAGGGGAAACCAACATGGGGGATGATTCATGCTTAATTTAATATGTTCACATAATTTATTTGCTTGCTAGTTGTGATCTCAACTTTTGCACATGTTATGTTTGATGAAATGTGAGCCTATGAATCCTTGCATTTTTTACCCATCACTTATCTTTTTAATGAGACTTGAAAGACATAAACCAACTCGAGTCTCATTAGACCATGCATATAGTTAAGTAGGGAGGATTAAGTCGACTTGTTGGTGTTGTACAATCTAATTAATTCGGCTCCGGGACCCAAACCTTCCTAGGATTGTAAGATATAAACCAACTCGATCCTCTCACAACAATAATTGCTTGCTTATAATTTGAGATTATGTTTGTGTCATCAATTACCATGAATCCCCTATAAACCCATGACACCCTAGTACTTTTAATCAATTATTTACATCTCATTTTAGTCATCTTGCTTGTTTACTTTTATTGTTATTTAGTTTAGTGATCTTCTTATCTCAACCCAAATTGTGACACCCCTAGACACCACTACTTGCAATCGAAAATCCTACATCAATACCCGTCCCTTGGGATACGACCTTTACTTGCCTCTTTACTAGTAGTAGAATTGTTTGTGAAGTTGTAAATATTGTTTTGGTCTAGGTGCTCCTAACGACAATTAATCGAAATCTAAGCTCAAAGCGGGCTTGACTAGTAATGGGAGGAAGTTACCATCTCGGATTCCCGAGGTAGTGAATCGGAGTTGCAATTAAGAAACATTTAGTATAAATAAAGTATTTAATGAATTACATAACCATGAAGGAATAATAAAGATTACAAGTTATACTACTACGACTCTCTAAAGAAGACTATGTTGACTGTCTTATGGCGACACGACTCCAAGTCTGAAGCTCGTCCCGTCTCCCGCATGATGCCAAATCAACCTGTACTAAACCTGCTCCCTATATGATCGGAAATATAATATGGATCGACAAGGAACCCCGGAAATAGGTGACAATTTACACACAACCCAAACACGTCAGTTTAAATAAATACACATAGAACACGATGCAATATGTAACTATGCAATATGCCAATGAAATGCATAACCCATGACTATACAATACCACACCGGTATCAGGACATGCCCAGTCATACCCACAACCACACTGGTGTCAGGGATACGCTCATGACACCACACCTCACAAATAGGTACTCGGGACACGCGCGTGGTACCAGGTCCGGAAGCCAACCGGATTCTTTGCCAGACGTCGTGCCTCAACCACACGAGTCCCTCCGTACTTAAGACATTAATGTGCACATTCCCCTTAGAGTGGGAAGCTCCAGGGGGGTACTCAAGCGTATGACGGTCTTCCAACCGCCTTACGTCTCGACAACAACCATAATGACGCCACCAACATCTCTAATACGATACAACAACAAACATATATACAACATGAAATATGACACCAATTATGTTACTCATCATAAGGTCAATCCTAAATATCATGAACATAAATCCCTTCATTATCCCGACTCCTCCAGCCGTCATAGACCAACATCATGTTATAATGCATTTCTGACAATATGCGATATTCACCACAATTCTCGACACTAATATGATGCAACACGGCATGTATTATGCAAGGATAATAAAAGACACACATATATGTACACACATTATCAACACCGAGTAGGATAAACCTATCTTTTAGCAATCTTCATTAGTTACTTGAATCCGACCCGATTCTGTCTCATAAGACCGTCTTATGCTAAACAGATTACACCATACTATCACAATACATTCTACACTATAATACTGTATAAAACCTCTTATTATCACCCATTAATTACCCATATTACACATACTAATCACTAACTAATTACCCACAACAAAACCCCCAAAAGTTAGGGTTCATACTAATTCGAGAAAGGTAAATCTCAACTTACAAGGTAGAAGGAATGAAGAACAAGATGAGCAATCCCATAATCTAAGCTTGAATCCCATAAGAAGGTGTTAGGTGGGCTTTAGAGAGAAGGGAGAGGATTTGGAGTGAGAAAGGAAAAGATGAACGATTTAGGATAAGATCCCCAATTAGGTATTATCGGGTACTGTTCAGTGGCACTCGGTCAAGTGCCGAGTCCACTCGGTCGAGTGCTCGTCCACCCGGCCGAGTGCCAGCCACTCGATCAACTAAATACTCTACTCAGTTCACTGCAGCCCCACTAGGTCTAGTCTAGGTCACATTTGGCCTAGTGTACGGTTATCCCTTACTTCTGTGTAGTTCTCCTGTAATACCCGCCCTTTTGAAGATCCTTTGACCAGTATTGACCGACCTTGGGAGCGATAATAGTCCTAGAAAGACATACCAAAGTTATCTTGGGTTACGAGTTGGGAGTGGTACTCGATAGAGTAGAGGCTACTCGATCGAGTAGCTTAGTTACTCGATCGAGTTGGTTGGGTACTCGATCGAGTATCGAGTTTACAGCGAGGGTTTTATATCGCGCTTTGTTAAATTTGTAAATAATTTCCGCCTCATTTCTTCCATCCATCAGTCGCCTCTTTCCCTTCCCTTCACCACAAAACCTCCATGGAAGCCCTTTGAAGGTCCTTGTGCCTTAGGAGAGCGTAGCTTGAGTCGGGTAGCAGTCTTTTGCCGGGTTTCTCCTTATAGGTATGTCATAATCATCATCACTTTTCCCATTGTTGTGGTTAGGGTTTGCTTGATGGTAATAGATAGTTGTTTTGCCCTTATAGGCTTTGCTTGGTTGCTGGTTTTGACATGTATCGGTGCAGATTGGTTGCGGTTGCGTAAAGGTAGGTTCGCCTACTCAATTTCTGTTGATAGTCTAGTGTGTCGATCGTTGTATTGTTGTTATTATGTCATAATTAGTATAATTGGTTGATTCAGATGATGTTGTGGTTGTAATTGTGATTGTTTGTCTGTGTTTCTCGAGATGCGTTCTCGGCTGAGTGGAATCACTTGCGGGAGTGGCTTCACGCCCTAGTTTCGCCCTTCGTGGAACCCGCCACGGAAGGGGATGTGCACATTAATGGGACAGGGTTATCGCTCGGTATGATGAGCGGGGCTTAGGTGGGAACGGCTGCGGTCCCCCACTGGCAGTGCTGGTCCAGTGGACAGTCGGTGTCGGAGATGGAGTGGAGTGCCTGATTATGAGTGATTGGATTGCGTTGTTTTGTTAGTTGTGGTTAGCTTGGTTGTGTCTTATCTCAGTACTGACCTTGTGTGGTTGCCTTGTTGTTTTTGTGTCTGCCGCGATCCCCTATGGTGAGCAGTCTGTCTTAGTAGGTGTTGATGTGGTTGCTAGCTGGAGTCCGGGCAGGGATGAGTCGCCACGAGATTTAGTAATTATAACAAGTAGTCTTTGAGTTGTATCTTTTATATCATTAGTTGGATAGATGGCTTGTAAAGTAATTTAATAGTTCTTTTATCGACACTTGATTATTACTATCCTCGGGCAACCGAGATGGTAACGCCTTTATATGCTAAGGAAGGCCTAGTTAAGGCTCCTCTGTATATGGAGGTGTTACAAAGTGGTATCAGAGCGACGATTTTGGAACCTGTAACAAATGAAAATAATGAACGTAGTGAGTCTAATAAAATGAACCTGGTGTATGTGTAATGGGAGCCCCGCTGATGCTAGATTTTGGGTGAGTAGGCGCCCTCATTTCAAAATCATGGCCCCTTGACACTTAAGCCAGTCACATGGTATGGGAATGTGGAGTCCGTGTGTATGTGTGATATGTATGTTAACTGAGTCGGAGTTACCTCTGGTTAAGTCGTTGCTAGAGTCAATAAGTGTGATAGTTGCATTTAGGCCGTGTCAAGTAATCTTTGGTGGCATTCGTAAAGTTCTTGGCGTGATTAGTAAGCTTACACAATAGTTATAAGATACGTGATAAAAGTTATGTAGTAGAGATGCGTGAGAATGTGAAAGTGAATGTCGGGACATGAAAAGTGAAAGTGTTGGTATATATTATAAGTTTACGGTAGTCATATACGAGCTTATGAGCTATATCGTAATTGCTAGGATGATAGTAATAGAATAGTTGAGTTGTAATTTGAAGCATGGCATATAGTAATGCGTTAATACCTTGTTTATTGGTTGAAATTTTTCCGCTGCGTAATAATTGATTTGTGCAAGATGATTTACTTATGATTGAATGTGGGAAGTGATAGATTAATTTGTTATGAAGTATAGGCACCTATATGTCATGTGAAAGAATGAATTAATGTTATTTACATGTTTCAAGTTGAATGAACGCAAATGGGTAGTAATGTATAAAGTAAGTTCAGGTACAACATAATGGCATAATTATAATTATGAATGACTCGGCCGCGGGTAAACCAAGTTGAGGTAATTGTGTAGCGTAGTGTGGCATACACCTTACTAGTAAGGCGATATGTTATGCGTGGGTAATGATAGTAAAACGTGATTGAATGTGATAATTAGTGCCGAATTCCGAACTTAGTTTGGAATCGACACGCAGTGTTGTTTTGCAGGTATCTTCAAAGTTACTTAGTTCTTCTGACTAAGTACTTAACTACACTTGACCGAGTGCCGGTGCTTACTAGACTGAGTAGACCTCACTTGATCAAGCTAGGAAGCTATGACATCGGGATGTGGAAATTTCTGCAGACACTCGATGAAATGGCTCCTACTCGATCGAGTAGGGTGGTACTCGATCGAGTAGGTTACTGTGCAGTGAGACATACGAGTTTCTTAAAGCCCCAATTCTTTCCCTTTCTCCTCATTCTTCATCTATACTTCGACAAACCTAAACCTTCATTCCTCTCAAAATCTCTCATACTCTTGGGTTAGTAGTGATTCTTGGGGTTAATTTCCTTGTTTAATTTCGTTCCTTTACTTTATCACTTAATCAAGGTATGATTTCTTCTCTATTTCTATGTTTTTATGCCTTAAACTTGTTGAGGATGGTTATGTAATCTGAAATTTTCGATTTGTATGGATAGATTGTTGCTTTTAATGGTTGAAATATGATTCACATGCCTATCTTTCGTGTTGTTGGTGATTAAATGCTGTAAATTAGACTAAAAATTTGCAATTAAGGGGCCGAAAATTCTAGGGTTTACAAAATTGAAATCGATTTTTGATTGATTTACATTGATTAGATGATGGAATTAAGTAGTATACATTGCTTGTATCATGTTGGAGAATGAATTTTGATGATTTTCACCTTAAAAAGTTGCCTTAAAATTCCGTCTTAAAAGTGCCTTAAGTGGAAATTCGTGATTTACATGAGGAATTTGGCATTGTATATGAATGCTTAATTAAAGGTTGAACTCCAATATGATAATAATGATGATAAATGATGAAGAACATGTCGAAATAGTCACAGCTGTAGAGACCGTCTGACAAGCTTACCTGGGTTAATTTCTTTTCTAATATTGAAGATGATGGTCATATGTCCTAAATTACTTCTCCGCGAACTTGTGTACTTACCTCACATGTTGTTGGAAATGTTGTAGAGTAGCCTTAGAATCATGCTAGGATATTGAAATTCGTTGAACATGTGTATTCACCATGATAAATTTTACATAGCCGTGGTTTGTGAGTAGTGTAAACTGAGTTTATACATATCAATTCGAGGAAACTATTGATGAAATGTGTGTATCTAGCTGAGCATTCAAGTTTAAGGGCATGAATTATGTGCTTCAAATATCAAACTGGTTGAAGAGTTAGTGAACTTTACTGAGTATATAGAACCCAAATTGCATGAAGTATATGTTTACATGTTTTATACAAAGTTGTTTACATCATGTGCCGAAACAGATGCCGAGACCGACCAAAGGGAACCGTCAGAGTAAACGGGGAAGGGCTTCACAGCCCGAACCGGGGGAGGGTAGTGGACCTGTGGTACCCGCAGTTTCGGAGTACCCCAATGTTGTTTTTGTCGATTTCAAGCAGAGAGAGCGTTTTGTAGCTTTACAAAAACGCAAAATGAGACCTACGAGGTGTATAGACACTACTTTGTTGGAGGATTTAGAGATAGAGACGGATGTCCGTCACATATTCGAGACCTTGGGTTTTACGGGTTTGTATAGGCTGAGGAAACATACTTGCCCTTTCCTCACTTTGGAGTTTATGAGCTCCTTTAGCTATGACCCAGCGGGCCAGACCGTCGAGTTTAGGTTGATGAATACTAGTTTTCTATTGACTATGGATTTGTTTGCCTCTCACCTCGGGTTGGCCAAGCCTCCCAAGGACTCTATCACCGATATCCCAGTCGAGTGCGGTGTCTGCCGCCTGATGCCTTGTCTGACTGGAAAGCAAGCTCCCACCTCGAGCAACATGCTGATTAATGACGTTCAGCATGTTACCTTGAGGGTCTTTCTCCGTTCTCTTTCGAACCTCCTTTATGATGAAAGGATATCGATGAACCGAATAATCATGAGGTCTTGCTTCTGATGTCTTACCTCAACCCGGAGCGGGCCAGGAAAGTGGTCTTTAATGCTCCTTCTATAGTTTGTGCTGCCCTTGCCTTGATGGCTTCTGCCTCCTCCCGGTACCTGAGTTGTGGCGCTATCGCCACTCGGTTAGCTGAGAAGCTAACCTCTTTTGAGGCTTCTTCGGAGTACGTGCCCCTAGCCACCCCAGTGCCCACCATGGACCTTGACTACTATCTCGACCTGAAGTGGTTGAGGACCTTGGCTGACGGTAGCCTAGCATGGAGGGTGTGGGGCATGAGTTGGTTGAAAATTCCAGCTCCTCAACACCTCCCACCGACGGAGCTCCTAGAGTCGGCGGTAGTTGCTGTGGATGTGGACGATGAGGAGGAGGAGGAGGAGGAGGATGAGGATAGACCCCGCCAGCTGCAGACCTATCTCATCGACAACACCATTCTCGAGGTGATGCCGGAGCCGACGAAGGGCGAGAATGCGGGAGTTGCGGTGGTGGAGAGGCCTAGATTGGGGAGAGGACCCCGTCGAGTGAGGGAGAGGGCCTCGGAGACTAGGCCACAGCCAGTAGTGCAGCAGCAGCAGCATCCTTTCCCATGCTACCCTTACCTCGACACCCCGGAGACGCAATCCAGCTACTTAGCAGAGCGAGTGTCATCTACCTTGACACTCAGGAACATGCACGAGATGGCGTACACTCAGGGGATAGGGACCGAGGGACCTCACCCAGTTTGGTGGAGTGGAGTTGGGGACTACTCAGGGGTTTTCTATTCCTACGGGGTGGAACAGTCGACGTGGGGGACACCTCAGTTCTTTGCCTACGGTGGATTCACCCCATGGTATGTGAGCCCGGAAGCAGGAGCAGGAGTTGATGCGGGTGTTGGTTCATCGGGTGCAGGTATGCCTGGAGGTGGTGGGGGTGATGATGAGGTGATGGTTGATCAGCAGCAGCAGCAGCATGAGGAGTGATACTCCTTATTCTTATCTTTTTTTATGGTAGTTGATGTTGGTAGTATTGTTAGATGTTAGTAATTGTTTTTCTTTTATTGAGACACGGTTTATGAACTTGTATTGTTGGCCATAAGGCTGGATTTGCTATTTCGACCTTACTGCAGGATGATTGGGAGTCGGGGCATCATCCCGACTCAATTTATGTGACGATCATGTATATATATGTTGGCTTATGACAGGTGGTGTACGAAAACTTGGCCTGTAGGTACTCGACAGAGTACCCCGTACTCTATCGAGTAGCTGCAGGAAAGGAAGAGAGAAAGCCTTCTGAAATCAGGCTACTCGATCGAGTAGCCAAGACCCTCGATCGAGTAGCATGGCACTCGATCGAGTACCCCCACATACTCGATCGACTAGCACTGTTACAGGAGGTTTTCAACAATTAAAAGTGTGCAATTGTTTTATAATTACAAGTTTGATATTTAACGTGGTTGTTAGTGCTTAATAACATCTGGGAACCGTTAATTTCATATGTTGGAAGTCGTGTTTGAGTCTCCTATGTACCTAGTTGTAACAAGTAGTGAAGTGGTGATGATTTCTTGTTGTTTTTAATATTCCATATGCCATATTTCCATCTATCCTTTGAAGTTACATCCTTCCTTACATTTGGACATACAATGTTAACATGCTTTCTCAACAGCGGCTAGTTAATCCGGTGATTTGTGTATGATTTCTAGATTATCAAGCACATAGTTAGTAAGTAACGTCCATAACAAATAATATAGCTTTTAACTAATGTAGTGCTACAAGTAATGGGTAATGTGTCTTGTGATTTTGACGGTGAACTTCGGGGACGAAGTTCCTTTTTAGAGAGGAAGAGTAACGTCGCGGAAGAAAAAGGCTGCATTGAATTGTATTTTGCTTGTTTATAATGTTTTATTGGTATTATGTTTTGCTTTAATTACAAAATTTCCGAAGTATAAGTGATTACTTTAGTTCTATACGTGAATGTGTTGTATATTTCGATGGGCGGTCATGAAGAAATAGTTATGGTGCAATGAATCATAATTGAACCACGTTGTTGAGTAACATGGTGGCATTAGTTGTACAACATGAAAGTTGATATGAGATATGTTCCGGATTGATAGTCTGATAGTTGTTACCATATGTTGGGTGATCGTGGACTGGGCGTTGCATCGCGAAAGTGATGTTTTATATATATAGAGTAACGGTTGACGGTGATAATGTGCGTATGATAGTAGTAAGACTCGTTACGAGTAGAGCGTAGACAGTGATGATGATGACATCGGGGGATGGTATTTCTGGGGAGTCGTGACTCGAGTGGGAAGATTAGCAGTGCCGTGTTTTTCCGTGTCTTATATGTTGGGATAGGTGAGTTGAACTTCGGGGACGAAGTTCTTTTAAGGGGGGAAGACTGTAATACCCGCCCTTTTGAAGATCCTTTGACCAGTATTGAGCGAACTTAGGAGCGAGAATAGTCCTAGAAAGACGTACCAAAGTTATCTTGGGTTACGAGTTGGGAGTGGTACTCGATAGAGTAGAGGCTACTCGATCGAGTAGCTTAGTTACTCGATCGAGTAGGTTGGGTACTCGATCGAGTATCGAGTTTACATCGAGGGTTTTATATCGCGCTTTGTTAAATCCGCAAATCATTTTCGCCTCATTTCTTCCATCCATCAGTCGCCTCTTTCCCTTCCCTTCACCACAAAACCTCCATGGAAGCCCTTTGAAGGTCCTTGTGCCTTAGGAGAGCGTAGCTTGAGTCCGGTAGCAGTCTTTTGCCGGGTTTCTCCTTATAGGTATGTCATAATCATCATCACTTTTCCCATTGTTGTGGTTAGGGTTTGCTTGATGGTAATAGATAGTTGTTTTGCCCTTATAGGCTTTGCTTGGTTGCTGGTTTTGACATGTGTCGGCGCAGATTGGTTGCGGTTACGTAAAGGTAGGTTCGCCTACTCAGTTTCTGTAGATATTCTAGTGTGTCGGTCGTTGTATTGTTGTTATTGTGCCATAATTAGTATAATTGGTTGATTCAGACGATGTTGTGGTTGTAATTTTGATTGTTTGTCTGTGGTTCTCGAGATGCGTTCTCGGCTGAGTGGAGTCACTTGCGGGAGTGGCTTCACGCCCTAGTTTTGCCCTTCGTGGAACCCGCCACGGAAGGGGATGTGCACATTAATGGGACAGGGTTATCGCTCGGTATGATGAGCGGGGCTTAGGTGGGAACGGCTGCGGTCCCCCACTGGCAGGGCTGGTCCAGTGGACAGTCGGTGTCGGAGATGGAGTGGAGTGCCTGATTATGAGTGATTGGATTGCGTTGTTTTGTTAGTTGTGGTTAGCTTGGTTGTGTCTTATCTCAGTACTGACCTTGTGTGGTTGCCTTGTTGTTTTTGTGTCTGCCGTGATCCCCTATGGTGAGCAGTCTGTCTTAGCAGGTGTTGATGTGGTTGCTAGCTGGAGTCCGGGCAGGGATGAGTCGCCACGAGATTTAGTAATTATAGCAAGTAGTCTTTGAGTTGTATCTTTTATATCATTAGTTGGATAGATGGCTTGTAAAGTAATTTAATAGTTCCTTTATCGGCACTTGATTATTACTATCCTCGGGCAACCGAGATGGTAACGCCTTTATATGCTAAGGAAGGCCTAGTTAAGGCTCCTCTGTATATGGGGGTGTTACATCTCCTCCAGTCCTGAGATCTCCTCACGCATCCCAAAGTACTTTTGCGGGTCCCAAGGTATCTGGGTTTTACATCGTCTCTCGCACACTACTTTCACACTCACAACTACTCTACCAATCATCATTAGTCACACTCTAATGAGAACACTAACAAGCATCAAGTTAGCACACGATATGAACCTAAAGAACGGAACTATTATCCTTCATATCAACATGCATTAATCACCTTCAAAAAATCCTACAATATGTAAATCTACTCATCCAACTTCTACATTTTATCATACATCACATGAAGGGTTATAACATGTAAGAAACCTATCAACGCATTATAACACACATGTATGCATATAACACTTCTCATATCGTTCACCCATACTTGTAACCACCCACGTAGTGACCAACCGAGACAATAGGATCTAGTTTTTAGATGAGGGCGCCAACCCATCCAAAGCCGACCTTCTATTGTACTTATATTGGGTTTATTTTCTTAGACACTCCTAGATTCCTTTTGGTTCATTGGTTATTTTCCAAAAATCGTCGCTCTGATACCACTTTGTAACACCCCCTTCTTACTCGGCCAAGGTAATAGGAGGATGTTACCATCTCGGTTTCCCGAGGCGGTAAAATCAGAATTATAATTAAGAAACTCTTTATATAAATAACATGTTTAGTGAATTACATATCAATAAATATGTAAACTATACATAATACAATTCCACTAGCAACTAAGTCATCTACCATCTAGTTATGTACTCGACTACAAGTCCGTAGCGCGGCCCAAACCCCGATCACGTGAACAAGCAACCTGTACTCAAAATGCTACCCAAATGATCGGAAATATCATATGGATCAACACAGGACACCCCGAAAATATGTGACAATTTACACACAACCCAAACATGTCAGTTTCGATAAATAAAGACACAAGACAATAGACGGTATGTAAATATGCAACATGCTTATAACACCCATCAAGTATGATAATTCAATCATCAAACCGGTACCGGGACACACCCAGACGTACCCACAACCCGGTGACGGCATAACAGCACCGCCCACCAAACAGTCGGACCGCGGTCCGTAATAAGGTACTTCAGACACACGCGTGGTATCGGGTCCTGAAGCCAACCGGATCCTCTACAAGGCGTCGTGCCTCAACCATACGCGTCCCTCCATACTCAAGTCATCAATGTGCATATACCTCTTGGAGTGGGAAGCTCCAAGAGGCGACCCAAGCATAAGACGTTCTCCCAACCGCTTTACGTCTGCTCAACAACCAAGTATCATCACCAACAATTTCAAATACAACACAACAACCATGTGTGTTATATGAAACACGACACCAAATATGTGACTCATCATGAAACTCAATACCGAACATGTTATGAACATTAATTCCTCAAATATCCCGACTCCTCAAGTCGTCATAAACCAACATCATGTGATAATGCATTTCCGATAACATATAACGCTAACCAAGATCTACAAATACAACCATGTGATACAATACGACTCATACTATGCTAATGATGATAAAAGACAAACAAATAAGTATACACATTATCAAAACCGAGTAGGATAAACCTACGTTTTAGCAATCTTCATAAGTTACCTGAATCCGACTTGATTCCGTCTCAATACAAACAATATAATTCTATCATAATACATCCTACACTATTATACAATACAAACAATATAATTATATCACAATACATCCTACACTATTATACAATACAAACCCCTTAATATTACACATTAATTACCCATATTATACATACTAATAACTAATTAATTAACCCAAATAAAACCCCCAAAAGTTAGGGTTCATAAGAAATACAAAATATAGATCTCAAATTACAAAGTGAAAGGAAGGAAGGAGGAAGGTTTATTATCCTTTAATCCAAGCTTAAATCCCATTAGGAGGTATTTGTGAATGTTTTAGAGAGAAGGGGGGGATTTGGAGGAAGAAGGAAGAAGAATGAAATGGATAAGATAGGATAAGGGGAATCACGAGTCATTTTAACCCGTCTGACACAGTGCACTCGGTTGAGTGCTGAGTCCATTCGACCGAGTGCCACTCGCTCGGTCGAGTACAACCTATACTCGGCTGAGTGGAACCTACTCGGTTCACTGAAAGCTCTACTCGGTCCACTGCAGGTTCACTAGGTCTAGTCCGAGTCCTACTAGATCTAGTGTACACTCACTAGGTGATATGTGCATTTTATATAGTCTTTTTAAGTGTCTTATGCACGTATTGCTATACGATTCTCGTGGTTTTATGCTACGAAATGCCCCGAATATTCTACTTTGGTTTGTTTTTCTCTATTTGCAGGATTGGACTAGAAAGTAGTAGAATCAAGCCTTTTATCATACACTTTGCTTGAATTTAGAGGATGATTGGATTTGGAGCGGAAATACTGCTGTTATGGGACGCGTGAAGTCGTTTCGGAAGCTAAAAAATGACATAGTAAGCTGGCTGAGTCAAAGTTACTCGATCGAAGGCTTTATTAGTCGATCGATCATTTTTGGAGGATGAGAAGACTCGATCGAGTATTATATGTGTTGATCGAGATCAGTTTTTTTATGGTTCCTCGATCGAGTGGTTTATTTATTCGATCGAGTGGTTTTTGTTGGATTCTGTTCGATCGAGCAATTTAAAATGGCTCGATCGAGTAGTTATCTATTGGGCTCAGGCTTTTTCAGTTTTATTTCATTTTTAGGTTAAATAATTATCTTTCCTATAAATAGGAAAGACGACAGACGACTTAGGGGACATCATACGTTACTTTTCCCTTGTACTGCTGAATATTGCCTTCCTCTATGTTTCCGGATTTAATTTAGTAATTCTCTTTACTATCTCTTTCTCTTTATTCTCTCTTTAATTTGCAATGTTCTTTAATTATTCGTCTTCTGCTTTTGCTTTATTTATTATGCATAGCTAAATCTCCTGCTAGGATTTAGGGGAGTCAATGAATTTTTGTTAATTGCTAATTAGGTTTACAGATCTTTCGCTGTTGTTTTGTCTATGTTGTTAATCACTGCTATTAACTGTATCTAGCTATTTGAATTGATGCATTTAGCCCTTTTAATCTTGGTAAGCCTTGACCTAGGCCGGAAGGTTGGGAGGGGTGAGACCCGCAGTGAACAATAGGATGCTTTAGTGAGGGCGGAAGCTAAGCTAATAGTATTTTAGAGCGAATTGAGACCGAAAGGAGATATTCGTTGCCCCTTTAGACCGACACATGCAACTGATCTGTACCTTAGCTGCAATTAACTGACATTCATTGATGACCCAACGATCCTAGTGTTCTCTGTCTCTTATTAATTCCTCTTATCCTTTTCTCTTGCCCCAATCTCCTTTAGTTTAGTTTATACAATTAAAACCCCCATCCTGTGACCATAAACAGACCCAATTGACAAGTAGATAGTGACCGCCTCCCTGTGGAGATCGACCCTACTTACCGCTGACTTCTGTTAGTAGTAGCTAGGTATTTATTTTTGGTACTTAAACGACCGGTATCAAATTTTAGCGCCGTTGTCGGGGAGGCAAATATTTTATTTACTTTTTAATTCTGTCTGTTTTTAGCTTCAAGGGATTTATTCCTTGAGGCAGTTCTCATCTTTTTCTCTAGTGTTGTTTTGATAGGCCCTATAAGTCCTATCTAGACAGTTCTAGGTAAAAGATCTTCAAAGGGAAGGCTTGAGTACCTTTGATCTTCCACCTATGTTCCATTTTATGGCGCAGAAGGTGGTTTACTGTGAGAGATGTGGTACTGCTGGGCACAATGCCGCTATTTGCTTATCGGGGAACGATGAGGTCTATGTGTTTAAGCAGTGTAGACAAGCTAGTAATCCCATTATAATTGTGCCGCCACATTCACCTTATCAACGAGACTATCAAAAGCCTCAATTTGTTTGGCCACCGCAACAACAAGCTCCTCCTTCTGATAAACAGAAAGAAGATTGTTGAACTGAATCTTTGGTGAAGACACTTGCACTTTAATTACAAGAACGTGATAGATTTAATGACGCTCAAATCTATGAGCTTGAGTCTCAAATAGCTCAGTTAGCTGCTGAGACAAACTTTAGGCCCGCAGAGAGTGGTCTTTCCCATGAAGAACCCGAGTTGCCTATCGATACTGATGATTTATATGACTCGGAGTACGAAGATCTATCTGAAAACAAAGCATCATACGAGGATTTCTGCACTGGATAGCAACAAATGCTCGATCGAACTGATTATTGCGATCGATCGAGTGATATGTCTAAGGAAGTTTTCAATCGAACAGAAAATACCACTCGATCGAACAAATGTTATGAGGGAGTTCTCGATCGAGCAGATTCTTTTGTTCGATCGAGTGATATTCAAGAGGAAAGCTTTCGATCGAGTACTACCTTTACTCGATCGACCATATTGGCCATTGAAAGCAATGATATGTCATCTTTGTCCCTTTCGGATGACGATTTTGAAGAAGACAATGGTTACGGTGAATCCCCCATTTTCAAAGCCGAGCTCGATGCCTTGGATGCTACGATATATGGGACAGATTCCACAAAGGAGGAAAACGATAAGGTAATTGATTCGGTGATTATTCCTAACACGGAAGAGGTAATGTATCCTTCTGTCAATGATTCCGTCGTTAGCAACCGTCCTGAGGTAGTAAACGATAATTTTATTATTGTTGGTATTAATAGTACACTATCTCTTGTGATTCTTGTTTCTTATTCTGATGCTCTACCCCCTCCTGGTTGGACAAATAATTTAATAAAGTTTCACCGTATTTGTCATCGAAAATCTTTTAGGTTGAGGTGGTACTTTAGATTTCTTTCATATGCTCTTTGTTTATTTTGGTGCTACTTATGCTCTTGTGTAGCACATTCGCAGATTTATGATCTACTACTAAGAGCTTTGAATTGCTTTCATCGTGACCACTGGTTTGGGTGAGGTGAAAAAGAAAAGAATGTCGAGCTGGGACCTGTCAGAAAATAGCGTTGTCCGGGAGTAAACCCGGAGTTTTAAATTTTGAGTTGATTTGCATATTAGTTTTTGTTGTGTGTGTAATAAATGGTTTTTACAACCATAGACTGCGGAACGATTTAGAATTGGTTTTTGGTCAACATTTGTCTGTAGGTACCTCTCGATCGAGCACTCTTTTTACTCGATCGAGTGCTTGACTCCTTCGATCGACCACTTTTGCAGCCTAATGTACTCGATCGAGTACTTAATCTTTTCGATCGAGCACCAAGTTCGCCTGTTTTGATTCGCTCCCAGTGCTACTGTTCTGCAGCTGTTTGTGACCTCCCATGTTGCTGGCTGGTTTGGGGAGGTCCCTACATCGCGTAATCTTGTAAGTTTTCTACAGCTTCACTCTCTCCTTTTTAGTTTGCATTTCATTTCCCTATTTATGAGTACAATTAGGGCATTGTAAGATTTGGTTTGGGGAGGTTATGCATCCATATCTGTGTCTGCATGTTGTTTTTATTGCATTTCTGTTATCACGTTTAATTTCTGTATGCATTGTTGTTTATTTTTATAAAAATCAAAAATCTCATAAAAATTAAAAATTCATAAAATTCAAAAAAAAATCATGTTTACTTTTGCATATAGGTTGAGTCGGAACGATGGATTTCAACAATGAAATTGCACTATAATTTATCCTTTTGCTTAAGCCTTGCGATTAATTAATATCTTTTAGTTTTGTCTTATGTATATCTACGAGATAATGTTAAAATTTAGTTGAACGAATAGACTTCACCTGAAATTTTGGCAAACTACTTATAAATTCTAAGGAACTAGAGCTTAATAAAATGGTGTCATTTATGACCAGTTCATGTAGGATTGTGAGTAGTATACTCCTTGCATAACATGTAACATTAATTTTCACGTATATGAAATTCAATTGCTTATTGCCTCTATACATTCGGGTTAGTGGTTGGTGTCACATGCAGGGTGGTGCTTACATTCCCCTTTTCTTTCATTTTTACCCATCTAACTCCACATTTAGCCAAATTTGCCAGTTGACCCTTAGCTACACCCAAATTCAGCCTGCCTTGTCAAGCTAGTTTAGTGTATGTTTTTGCGGTATATATTTTGTTGGTCCGAATTTGGTTTGTATTATATTGATTTGAGGTTGGTAGAATGAAAGAAGGAGGATGAAAAAAAAAAGAATAGAAAAAAAAGAAAAAAAAAATGTGACGAAAAGAAAAAAAAACAGAAAAAGAAAACAAAGAAACCGAGAAAAAGAAAGAAAAAAGAAAAAAAAGAGTTTGATTGTTGACGGTTTCTCTCCTATGCTTTATTTATATCTGTTGAGGAGTATGTTCGGTTCGGTTTGGTGAGTTTTGGTGTCGAATGAAGGGCAAATGTGCTTACTTCTATAATTGAGTGAGAATCGGATGTTGTTATATGGTTCTGTTTAGGTACTAGATTGGCCGCCTATACCTCCACATTCCCATAAATGTTTTGCCTTTTCTTACCCATTGCCTCACTTTACCATATTTTTGTAAGCCCTCGCCTGTGACAGGACCTTGTTTGGTTGGAATGTATGTACGGTAGCTAGAATTGTCGATCATATTAGTTGCATGCGTGTTTATGTGGGTCGTAGTTTAGGTGAGCGTCTATATTTTCTCTTCTCTTAAATTCATATGCTTACCCTTTGCTTCATGAGAGAAGAGTGACCGGTGAGAGTCCATCATTAAAGGTCATGCAAGGTCGACAGTTCAGCTTTATTATAAACATCTTACAACTCATTTGCATTTGACAGTTTTTGCTATAAGTATTAGTTTGCTTGCATTAAATCGGTTTACGTGGGCATTCGTCGTTAGCTCTAAGCTTTCTTTTCCATTCCATTAGTTTGCATTTAGTTTACTCGAGGACGAGTAAAGGTTCGGTTTGAGGAGATTTGATACGTGCATTTTATATAGTCTTTTTAAGTCTCTTATGCACGTATTTCTATACGATTCTCGTGGTTTTATGCTACGAAATGCCCCGAATATTCTACTTTGGTTTGTTATGCTC
This sequence comes from Silene latifolia, assembly GCF_048544455.1. Taxonomy (NCBI): domain Eukaryota; kingdom Viridiplantae; phylum Streptophyta; class Magnoliopsida; order Caryophyllales; family Caryophyllaceae; genus Silene; species Silene latifolia. The sequence goes on along the minus strand of NC_133538.1, from coordinate 417,615,951 downwards.
TATTTGCAGGATTGGACTAGAAAGTAGTAGAATCAAGCCTTTTATCGTCCACTTTGCTTGCATTTAGAGGATGATTGGATTTGGAGCGGAAATACGCATGAAGTCGTTTCGGAAGCTAAATCACCAAGTCGAAGCTGAAATCAACGACATAGTAAGCTGGCTGAGTCAAAGTTACTCGATCGAAGGCTTTATTAGTCGATCGAGCACTTTTGGAGGATGACAAGACTCGATCGAGTATTATATGTGTTCGATCAAGATGGGTTTTTTTATGGTTCCTCGATCGAGTGGTTTATTTATTCGATCGAGTTGTTTTTGTTGGATTCTGTTCGATCGAGCAGTTTAAAATGGCTCGATCGAGTAGTTATCTATTGGGCTCAGGCTTTTTCAGTTTTATTTCGTTTTTAGGTTAAATAATTGTCTTTCCTATAAATAGGAAAGACGAAATACGACATAGGGGACATCATACGTTACTTCCCTTGTACTGCTGAATATTTCCTTCCTCTATTTTTCCGGATCTAATTTAGTAATTCTCTTTACTCTCTCTTTCTCTTTATTCTCTCTTTCATTTGCAATGTCCTTTAATTCTTTGTCTTCTGCTTTTGCTTTATTTATTATGCATAGCTTAATCTCCTGCTAGGATTTAGGGGAGTCAATGAATTGTTGTTAATTGCTAATTAGGTTTACAGATCTTTCGCTGTTGTTTTGTCTAAGTTGTTAATCACTGCTATTAACTGTATCTAACTATTTGAATTGATGCATTTAGCCATTTTAACCTTGGTAAGTCTTGACCTAGACCGGAAGGTTGGGAGGGGTGATACCCGCAGTGAACAATAGGATGCTTTAGTGAGGGCGGAAGCTAAGCTAATAGTATTTTAGGGCGAATTGAGACCGGAAGGAGATATTCGTTGCCCCTTTAGACCGACACATACGACCGATCTGTACGTTAGCTGCAATTAACTGACATTCATTGATTACCCGACGATCCTTGCCCTAATCTCCCTTAGTTTAGTTTATACAATTAAAACCTCCATCCTGTGACCATAGACAGACCGAATTGACAAGTAGATAGTGACCGCCTCCCTGTGGAAATCGACCCTACTTACCGCTGACTTCTGTTAGAAGTAGCTAGGTATTTATTTTTGGTACTTAAACGACAGGTATCACTAGGTTCATCCAACACTCCACTAGGTCCATTGTAGGGTCACTCCTTAAACCCGAGTGGCCTCTCACACAGCCAAATGTCTCTTATATGAGTCCCACAATATCCGGGTATTACAATTTTACTAATTGTACTTTAACTTAAGCTAATTTTACTGTAGTTATTTCATTTAAGTTTTGTATTGTAGAATACAAGTTATAATATTTACATTTTATGCAAGCCCATTCCTTTTCTATCTGAGTTATTATTCTGAGTAAAGTTTCTCATCTTTCTCTCTTTATTTTCGTTTCCTTTACTTTGTGTAGTTAATCTTGTCTTAATCATGTTTATCATTGTTATTGTTATGTTTCTTGCAATGTTCTTGCTAATTATGTTTGAGTAGTTTCCTCCTAAGGTATTTTTTCTTTTTTTTTGGTTAGTTATGGGTTCTTATTGATGTTGCCTTAATGAGGAACTTTCTTTATTTACCTCCAACGCATTACACTTTAAAAGTGTTCGATAAAATTGCTTGAGACATCTTTAAATTCATTATGTATCATAGTTTAAGTGCTCTTATTAGAGAGAGGGCTTAGATTGATAATTTGACCGTGGGAGCTTGGTAGGGTCGACCCTATAAGTTATAAGAACCCGTAGAGCCCTTATAATAAGGCTATGAGACCGAGAGCTCATAGCTAAGTCTAAGAAAACCGCGATGGCCTTATTTCTTAACTCAACATATCTCAGTCACTTGAGTGAACCCTTGACCCTAGATTTCTCCTTTTAATTTATCAATTATTTTTTATTTAGTTTAACCTATCTTTTATCTACCTTAGTTAATTTTCTTTGTTGTACTTACTTATTAGCTTAGTTCAACCTTAACCCAAAACAAAACAAAAACATGCCTTAACTTAGACTTAATTGATAACTGTTTAGGTGACCTTTTAGCATCTCTCATCTTTGAGAATGGGCAAAAAACTTCTGTAGCTACTAGTTTAGGATGGTTTTATAAGTTTTATCTTTATTTAGATGATTGGGGGGTGGGGTAGGGGGGGTGTTAATTATTGGTTCTTAGTGATGTTGCCTTAATGAGGATTTTTTTTTTGTTTACCTCCAACTCGTTACACTTTAAAAGTGTTTGATAAAATTGCTTGAGACATGTTTCGATTCATTGAGTATCATTGTTTAAGTGCTCTTATTAGAGTAAGAGCTTAGATTGATAATTTGAACGTGAGAGCTTGGTAGGGTCAACCCTATAAGTTATGAGAGCCTGTAGAGCCCTTCTAATAAGGCTATGAGACCGAGAGGACATAGCTAAATCTAAGAAAACCACGATGACCTTATTTCTTGACTCAACATATCCCAGTCACTTGAATGAACCCTTGACCCTAGATTTCTCCTTTTAATTTATCAATTATTTTTTACTTAGTTTTACTTATCTTTTATCTACCTTAGTTAATTTTCTTTGTTTTAATTATTTATTAGTTTAGTTCAACCTTAACCCAAAACAAAATAAAAACATGCCTTAACTTAGACTTAATTGAGAACTGTTTAGGTGACCTTTTAGCATCTCTCGTCCTTGAGGATCGGCAACATACTTCTGTAGCTACTATTTTAGGATGATTTTAAAAGTTTTATCTTTATTATGATGATGCGACTTTAGCCTTATCACATGCATATATATATATATATATATATATATATATATATATATATATATATATATATATATATATATATATATATATATATATATATATAATCGGGTTGAAGCGCTGTGGATGCGCCACGTGTCAACCCAACTTTAAATACAAGTATTAATGACAGCTGAACATTAAATATAAGCATAATAAATGCTGTATAAATCTCAGCAAAATATTAATTATAGTTTATAAATTTTATTATAAAATTACATTAAATAATTACAGTAATTTGATTCTAAATTTATTAAAACATTATTTTGATAAAAATTCTAAAATGTAAATAATTACGTTTATTGCGAAAAATGCTTCAAACTGACTATACTTTTCATTATATTTATTGAAATACTTTGATTTGTGTAGATGATTAAAGTGAGTGTTTCATAATATTTTATGTTTACGTAAAAACACATTTTGAGAAAGTTATAAAGCTTAAACCATTAAATCCTAAGAAAAATATATTTGGAAAAGTCGTTGTATTTCTTGAAAACATAACTTAAATAAAACTACAAAGAGATAAGTTTTTATGTGGGAATGAAAAATAATATTGCGAAAAATTGAATACATATGAGATTTCGATAGATTTAAATAATGTGATAACGAGTATGTGTAGAGAGTATGTATGCACATAGTGATCGTGAGTACATTTAAATAATCAAAACAAAAGTAATGATTATTAAATAATATAGTAGTATAAACGACATGGAAAAGTAGAATAAACTTTACATTTTTCTTTAATATCTTCAATTAAAATATGTATACTTCAAGTATATAAATATTGATTATGACTAGCTAAATAGTACGTTTAGTTGAATATTTTATATGTTAACTTTTAAATACTTTGAATTTAAACCTCAAAAAATATTATTTAAAAAAGTTTAACCTATTTTATTTACAGGTAAACTTTTAAACATCATTTATATATAGTTATTTAAAAATACAAAAGGTGCAATTCTTATAGATATGTTTGACACATAATACATGCAAGACATAATCAAAATATTTGAATAAGTTGAGTTTGAACAATATATGTTTGATACATAAATATCGCACGTTATATATAAAAAGTTAAAAATTACATAAAATTTTATTCACATCATTTTGATCAAATATTAATTGATTTGGAACATAACGTATCGGGAAATGATATAATTTGAGAACTTAATGTAGATTGTTGCATTATTCGAATAAATTTTATTTTAATTAATATGATATTTGACCAGTCACAAAATAATTTATAAAACGATGATCATGCATAATTAATTAACACTTATTAGTTTTTATTAAAATTGTATGTATTTTATTTTAAAACATTGAAATTAAACCTTAAAAAATTAAATTTGAGAAAAATTAATTTATTATTATATATAAGTAAAAATATTAAAGATTATATAGAAATTATGTTATTTTTCTTCAATTATAATAATTAAATTTTAAAACAGGCCGCGCGAAACGCGGGATACAACCTAGTTCTTAATAATATGATCATACAAAAAAAAAGTTGAAGTGTTTTCAACAAGAAAAATGACAATATTACTTGGATCAATATGAAAATATCGTTATGAACAACTATCTTCATATTATGGGTTTTGAAATTATCCAATGATTTTAGAGATCGAAGACATCAAGAAGTTTCTCAGGTACGATGATTGTTATTCCAAAGATCGAGAAATATTATCACATCATGGTCTGGCAGCATTGATATTTTCCAGATGATGTAATCATCAGAGAGAGTGTGTAGACGTTGTACTCATTTTCCTTATCAAAGGTTTTGTCTCACTAGGTATTTATATAACAAAAGTTTTAATAAGGAAGCATCATGTGCTTGTTTGAGGAATGATGTACTTTTTTTTTACTAGTTTTTTCTCATAAGGTTTTTATAACAAAGCTTTAATGAAACATATTCAACGATAATGAACCTCCAAGGAAGAGTGTTATAGACTATAGTATGAAATGTGTATTTTTAGTAAAATATTTTTAATGAATTTTTTTATAAATTTTCTCCAATTATTGTAATGTTTTTTTTTGTCACAAAGTTATTCTCTAAAGTAATAATTACTGCATTACTGAAAAATTTAGCAACTTATAATTTATATTCCAATACCATTTTTTTTATTTTAATGAAAAAGTCAAAATTATGAATTTAATAAAAGATTATATTTTAATTATAAGAACATATTTATTGAAAAGGTAATAATTTAAAAGAAATAAATTTTCACTTATTTCCTTATTTAGTTATATACATTTTAGAGGAAAAATTAAAAGAGTTTTTATTCTCTTAGTAGTAAAGAGATGTGATTAGATGTATTCTATATACCTTTGTTGGAATGAATAAACCATCTCTATTTATTCTTAAATCTAAATTCTCTATTTACAAATTTCGCCCTCTAACAATTATCAAATTTTGTCATTTATCTTTATCTTCTTTTTAGTGATTTTGGTAAATGTAAAAAACAGAGCTAATAAATTTTAGGTAATGTCCAATAAAAAAAGACTTCACTCGCGAAATGACCTAAATTATACTTCATAGGTAATTGTTATTAACTATTAATTCAATTGAATATTATTATCGTTGACGAGAATTATTGTAACACTATGGCGTACCCTCCAAGTTTTAACTCTTCTACCGTGTACCCCTACTTTTTTCATAATCTATCATGTACCCTTAGACTTCATTAACTAGTCCTAAACGTGCTCTTTTGTTAATAATCTGTCAACTTACCATTAATTCCGTTAGTTTTAAGCTTACTTGGCATGACTTGGCCTTAATTATTGCTTACTCACCCTACACATGTATTTCCCTCCAAATTCCCTCCAATTTCCTTCCAAAAACTTCCCCCCTTTTTCTTTGTATTTATTTTCCTGACATCCCTCATTTCTTCTCGTCTGACTCCTTCTCCCTCTTTCTACTTTCTGCACAAAAAAATTTCCTTCTTTTTTTTCTGCATTTCTTCATTTTTGCCATTATGTCATCCTCTTCTTCATGGATGAGAAATAACCCAATTTAAGGCCTCCAATTTAAAAATCAATCTTGCAATCGATGCGGAAGAAATGCAGTTCTCAAAATTTCTGGGTCGGTTAGTAATCCAAGCAAGGCTTATTTCAAATGTCAAGAATGCAATGTGGCTGTTATGTGGCTATCTGAAGAGCATATCATCATAACACCTGCTTTCAAGATGAGAAATATCAATGAAGATGATTGTTTTTCATGCTCATTTGAAGTTATTGATGAAATTACAAGTATGAAAACTAATCTGTATGAATTATCTAGGTGCACAAAGTTTTTTATGAAATTGTATGGTCTCATGTTATTTGTACTTGTACTAGTTATTGTTGTGAAGATGTAATGGAGATATTATGGAGCAATAAAGTTTGAAGTTTTTTATAACTTGGCTTTTGCAAAAAAGTACATTATAGTTTATCTGACTACCATCATGAATCAATCAACCAACTTAGTTTGCACATAAGTCTGCCTAACACCAAAATAAAGAGTAACTATTTAAAGTTTGCCTAACACCAAAATAAAGAGCAACTATGTAAAGTTTGCCTTATACAAAAACAAACTGCTATTTGGAATCTGTCTGATGCTCCTTTTCAAAACATAATGTTGCTACTTGATTTATCTATAATCAGGTGGTCTTCCTCCTTTTTCTCAGTAATTGACTTGATGTTGTTGCCTCTTCTTAAGTGCCCAGTTCAGTAGCTTGTGAAGGTCTTACTATATCTCTTTCTAACTGACTTTGTGATGGATACACTGAGCTGTATAACTCTTTTGTCAACCCGTTCTTTGATCTACTGTTGCGAATTTTTCTTTGCATTTAATCCTTCTCCTTAGCTGTATAACCTCCCTTGCATGTTTTCGAATTGTGTCCAAAGCAGTTACATTTCTTACACTTGACATTAATTGATCTCTTGCCTTTCCTTTTCTCCCCTTGTAACACCCCCTTACACCAAGGTACCTTACCAAGACCACCTTAGGCATAGAAGTGCTACCATCTCAGTTACCCGAGGTAATGTGTATCAAATTGACCATAAAGAAACATACTTAATTAAACAAGTTTACCTGTTTACATGTTCAAAACCCAAAACTGTAAAGTGAAATACAACTATTCCAAAAACATCAAACCAACTGAAAGAAAAACTAAGTTCAAGACACAGCGGAAGACTCTAGTGACCCGTGGTGACTCCATCCCAGCTATCCCTCGCGCAAGCGATCTCATATCTGCTCAATAACTGCTCACCATCCCCGAATGGATCACCACAGTTTTCAAAACATTTAAACGGGGTCAGTTACTGATTACACTAAATAAAATACGCAAGACACAACACACAGATCACCCAACTCCGTCACATCTCCACACACCTGACTACACACTAAAGTGTGTAGTCCTGCCAGAATACGCATCGCAACAGATATTCCATGCCGCCAGTGGGGTACCGCAGCCGTACCCACCAAATCCATGCTCATCTATTCCGAGCGAAAACCCATGTTCCTTAATGTGCACATCCCTTCCTGTGGCGGGTTCCACAAAGGGCGAATCGAGGGCGTGAAGCCACTCTCACAAGTAACTCTACTCGGCCGAGGACACGCCTCGCGAACCACAAACAATTACACATCCAATTATACAACAACACCACCAATATAATACCAATACGTTAAAGATCAACAATAATCACAACCATCACCAAACAACTATGTAATCAATAACCGAGTATGGAAACCCTCCATGGAAAAGCAATCACCAATACCGTCACAATAGCGAATCAGCAAAGTTTCTCTACGAAGTCGCCTCCTATCAAATACACAATCATACAATCACCATCTAGTATCAAAATACTCCCAAAACCCCCAAATTACCCAATTAGGGTTTCAATTAATAACAATGAAATGACATAAAAACTGTACAAGAGTGTAATACCCGGTATTTTAATATGATATTATGTTAGGCCGAGTTACCAGCTGGGTCGTGTAGTGTATTTGTGACTCGGGTAACTATGTGACTCGGGTTTTAATTAATCTAACTAGGCTAGGCCCGTATCGTCTTAATAGCACCTATTCTATACGTATAACTCATCTAACCAAACCCTAATCTTCCTATCACCATATTCACTTTAACCATGAGAAAAGAGAGAAAAGAGAGAAGAGGGAGCGTGTGTGAAGAACTCGTGAGGCATTGCGAGGCGATTCTCAGCCTATTCTCATCCTATTTTGTAAGTAGACTATCCTATTACCTCTTTATTCAATTATTAGCATAATTATAGTAGTATTGGAATAATTTTTATAACCCTAGAAATTGGTTTGGGGGTTTTGATTATAAATTGTCTGAGATAAATGAATAAAATGGTTACAGCAATTTACAGATTCGTTGGTCTGTGTTATTTGAGTGTTTTACATGTCTTAAATTTGTCGGATGTAAACAGTTAAAGAAGAGACTCATGTTTATTCCAAGCCTAGTTTATGCCTGTGAATATTGGTAGCATTTCACCGTGTAGTTTTTCCTGAATAAATTATTTGTGAACGTCTATCTAAATAGTCCGTGAATCAGTAGAGGCCAAAAGTTTACTTCTAAAACATAATTTAGATATTGAATTGGTGCTGGGTCTTTTTCATATATTTAATTTAAAGAGTTTAGATGAGTTAGGCGTTAGTTTTACTTAAAAATCATTTGTCAAACTCGTTTTATGAGTCTTTACTTTTTATGCGACGAATTATGTCAGCCTTTGGAAATCAGTCTGGAAACCATCGATATGTTTGGATTTGAGAAAAGTATATGAGATAAGAACTGTAGATTAGAGTGTTATGGTTCCAACCCAATTGGCCTCGCATCGATTTAATTTTCCTAGAATTAGTTATGTATTTTATAGCAAGTCTGTCCGGTTCTGGAAAATAAGAAAAGTCGAATTTGCCCTATAAGTTAAGGTTTCTATTGAGTTATGATGAGTCTTGTTTAGGTGCATGATTAATTGATAAAATGGGTTAAGTTTATTGTCGGTTTAGTAATCGTATGCTATTAATATTAGGTGGTGATTTAAAGTCGAGTATTTCGAGCTTTGGATTAAATTCTTATTGCTATATATCGAGAGGGCGAGTTTGTTGTGGAATATTACCGAGCACCGACTATTTGACTGCAAAGTACTAAGGTAGGGGAATACATCGATTGAGTTCTTACGATTATAAAGAGTTGGCATGTTCGGTGATTATATGACATATCCGATTATCTTATTTATCTTGTTGAGCATTATTGTTTCATACGTTTCATACATTGCATTTGCATCGGAGTTGGAGTTGGAAGGGATGAGATTATTGCGATTAAGGCCCAGGCGGGTTCGCAGACTTGCCTGGTGTCCTCGCCTTTAGTGGTATATCGACGACGGTCGATTGATATAGTCTCCGGGGATCGGTATGGTGGGTGTTCGGGGATGTGTGTGATGGAGTTGATATTGGAGGATCATATCATTGCATTCTTTATTATATCGTATTACCTACTCAACCTCGCGGTTGACCCTGTGTATTTATGTACGCCTGTGATGATCCATTCTCGGGGGAGCAGATTGACAGAGTTGTTGAGACATACAGTGAAATGGCGGGGAGCGAGCATGGATCACCCGACTTAGAGCTAGCCCATTTTTATTTCGGTTTAGCTATCGACTTATTTTCGGTTTTGAGACATGTTCCATTTGAGTTGTAAACATTTATAACTTTCTATTTAAAGTATTGTTTATTTTTCCTTTGTTATCTCTTGCCTCGGGTTTCGAGATGGTAACACCCTTCTTTATCTGAGGAGTCCTAGTCCAGGCCCTTAAATAAATGGGGGTGTTACAAAGTGGTATCAGAGCGAACGATCCTCAGGCCTAAAAACAAATGAACAAAAATAATGAACATAGGAAGAGTCAAATAAAATGAACCAGGCTAGTAAATCGTTAGGAGCCCCAGGATTGGAATGAGTTAGGGGCCCCCTCAAACCAAGCCACTGGCCCTTTCAGTCTAACCTGGTAAACCTTGAGTGATGCAGAGAGTGGGTAGTAACAAAATAAAGGATCAGACCTTGCCTATATTATACTAACAATTTTGCAGGAGCGGAATGAGGTAAGTAATGATGTGATACATGGTTAAAGATGTGCAATGAAAGAATATGGTTGATATTGGCATGCTGACTTATTTGAATAATTGAGTGAAATTTTAGTGTATGGATGACATGAGTTGTGAATTATGAATTATATGATGATATGCATGCGGCTTTCTGATCCCTGAACCCTTAGGTAGAGATATAATATAGTGATATGTTTAATGAGTTGATCATAGAGGCACCATAAGCTATAGCTACCTAAGAGGTTAGATGTAGGAGGGATATGACCCTGATTGACTGGAATGGTTAGTAGAGCCAACCAGGCTATGTTGTTACAGGATGAAGAATCAAGTTAAATCCTATACGTAAAGCTAGTAGACCGAAACGGGTGTCGTGTCCGTTGATAATTGTTTTGCTGTTATTCTAAGTGTGTATATACTTCTTGTTGAATGTCTTACTCTTTGCAAGAGTTTACTATTTTGCTTACTAGGCAAATGTGATCGAATTTTGAGATTTATGATTGTTATTATTTTACCAATTGCCTTAGCAATCCATGTCTAGTGGTATGTGGAATGAGTTGCCCTAAGCCATGAATGTTATATAGTTGTGTGTTGAAAATTTCATGCCAATTTTTTTTTTTTTTACGTCTAATTATATACATTTAATTTAGTTATAAGGTTAGTATTCAATAAGTGACACCTTAGTGATTTCTAGGATATATTTTCGTATTTAAATAAGTTGTGATTGTTACGATGAGAAACTAATGCATTGTCTATACATACATGATTATTGAGTTATTTAGTTGATTTTATTTTCGGTTTCGCAATCTTTACCGTTTTCTAGATGGCAATTACATGTATATGGTGCAACGTGATTTCTATGCTTCAAATGATATGTAACATGTGTTGGAAGAAGAATGGTTGTGTGATAATGTGAAGTAATTTAAAGGAACCAAAAATTTTAATAAATTCCAGAATGTTACCTTGTTTGTACAGGCTGCCATCTAAAATGTGTTCTCTATATGATGGTGAAAATTTTATGTGTGATAACATTCTGATTTAGCTTTTCAATGCTTTTAGTTTCATGCTAATATGAATTATATTTTGAGAGAAATAAATATTTTAGTTGACAGTGGTCAGATTGTTACTGCACAGTTCTGTTTCGACCCATGTTTTTGAGAAAGAAACCATTTAAAACGTATTTGTTGTATATGCATAATTCCAACTCTACTGTTTAGAATATTCATTCACGTTTTCAAAATGATAAGCCACGTAAAATCTTAACGAGTCGTTATTTAATAGTGATTTTTGCAAGTTGCCCAATTTTCTGTCTAATTGCTGTAAAGTTTTTGTTCCGATCAACTGAGTTGTAAAATTTGTTATAAATAAATTCCTTAAGCTTTGCAATTGATTCTCTTTCCTATGATTAGTTAATTCATTATATTTCTTAAAAACGATAATAGCTCGCGAAATAGCTAAGCGGTTATTTAGTTATGAATTTTGAAAGTTGTTGCATGATGTTTGATTGTTGAAATTGTAAGTTATGTGAGTTTCATATAAAAGTTTAATCAAATATGAATTATGTGATGTAACCATGTTTTAAGGAGGACATGAATTGGCATATGGTGTAGGATTGAGTGAATGTGTGATGTTTCGTTGTTAATATATTATTTAAATTGTATGCTTAAGATGTTGCACATTCGTACGGGATAGTTCCTGACAGTAAGGATTAGATATCACCTAATAATGAATTTCAGAGTTTAAGAATAAAGCTTGATATTTGAAATGATGAAAAATGTTTGGATGTTGTTGGCTCCAGGAGTTGGTTTCTGGTCTAAAGGTAGTAGCTATTCTGATTGGTGTGATTATTAAATATGAGTATGCATAATTAATCCCGAGAGATAACTTCATTTTGTGTATATTAAGGATGTTTAACTAGTTTAGAGACCTCGAAACTTGTCAATTGTGATGTGGATGTTAAAGCAGCTTGGTTGGTTATAAATTTATATGAAGTAATGAGGAATGTTAATCATGGATTTATTTGATAAAATGTTTGACATGGACAGTGAAAATAGAGTGTAGAGAAGAGCAAACCGTGAGTCACGAGTCAAACTGATTAATTTGTATACCAATAGTATACCATGTTTCGAGTTGATAATTGTGATCGTTATAAGATACCGTCAAGCAACAAAGAACTAAGTTGTATTAAGCAAGTATGTGTAATATAACTATTAATACTCAATTGGAATTTCAGTTGTTTGACTTCTACATTATTAAGTTAATTACTCATGACGCACAGTCGATGGTTCCGTAAGGAGTTTAACTGGGAATTTTATAATGTGCCTCCGATCTAAACTAATAATCTTCGTATATTGACTATATGGTTAGACTCTCGTCTAGTTCTTATGACGTGATAAATCGTTTTAAAATTTAACATGTGATTGAGTTGGTACTTATACTTTTGTGTGACCATGCAACCTGTGATAAATAGATCTGTAATAAAGAGGTAAAATTTTGATTGAACACAGTTAATTTGTAGTTACTTGCTTTACATTATGTTACGAATCGTATGCTTTGATGAGACGTCACCAGGGAATGTGTACTATCTAAAAGGTCTCTGATTAAATGCTGTAGTCGTGTTAGCCGTGAATATAACTGAGTACAGAAGTGCAACTAAAATCCTGATGTTGAGGTAAGTCGTTCATTAGTAAAGATAGGACTGAAATGAATAAGATGAACCTGTAAATTATGAAATATGAGTCGATACCTAAGCTTGTATTATTTGAAGGAATTGAATTAAGTTTAGCTGATTTTGAGTTTCGTGGTAAGCTGTAAAAGGATTCTATGGACGGCTCTGTTATAAGATTTATGTTAAGAAAGTTATTCACCGTCCAAAAAGTAAAAGTTTTGAAAATGAAATTAAATTTTGTCGTGTGAGTATAAATTGGAATCGATTTCGGCCGATTGTCCGGTTGTATGGTTTCATGATATTTTCTAGTCTGGAGGAATGAAGCTAGAACGGAGTCACAAATAGTAGGTTAATTTAGTCATGTTGTTCGTTCATGTAGTGAATTGGTGGGTTGTGGTTAGTTACGAATGTCAAAACGGGAAATGTAATGTGGTGATTTAAGTGAGTTATGTGTTAACATGGTATGTTGATATTAGCATGATATGTAATGAATATTTGTAAAATTGGTGTAGTTAAATACATTTAATCTTTTATGTCATTGTGTTGGGTGCAGTTTAAATATATTTAACACCAAGAACAAAATTTTATGTATGATAGTCTTGTATGTTAACTTTCCAATATCGCTGTTTAATCGCTTGATTGACTCGACCAATAAGTTTGTAAAATTTGCCAATCAATGTGCATTCGTCATTCGTGAATAAATCCCAAACCCTTTGTTATGAGGATTAAAAATATTTCTAGGATGATAAATCTAAACCGGTTGTCTTCATTTTATTGGTGATTCTGTGTCTTGACCTAAATTTGTACAGTTATGTAAAGGAAAGTCAGACTGGACCTATTAGGTTACAAATTTTCATAAATCGATTTATTAAGTTTTGACCGTAATTCTTTTCTTATGTTGATTGATTCCCTATGTTTCTAAGGTACGAGATTACAATGATTAGTGAAATGAATAATTACTAATGATTTTTACTGGCAACCTTGTAAAGCATTGTTCCATTCATAATTTGATTATTCACATGAATAAATGTTACCAATATTTCTTGGAAAATATGCTGCCACGAGAATACGCCGGATAGGATTATCGTGGTATGTACGTTAGTGATCTTGCTTAGTAACCTTGATGAAACGATGTTATTTGACATGAACCATATGTGAGCACCTGGGCATCTTCATCTTTGTAACCTGAGTAGTAATATATAAACTAGATTGACAAGCAGATCCTGTGAATGTTATTGCATGTATTGATTGATATGAAGAGTGTCTAGATTAATACTGAAATGTCTTAAGTTATTCAACGTGGCTTTTGCTCCGATCCGTGGCGATGTGCTGTAGCAGCAGTAACTGTAGCTTCCTTGAGAGAGCTTGTATATTGATTGTCTTTAGTAGGGATTAGTTAACTTGAGCGTGAGTTGTGAATCTTTTATCTTCATTCAGTTGTTAGCAGTAGTTTGAGAACTTTTGTTATAATAATGAAGGTTATGGGGACGTAACCATGTTTAAGGAGGGTAGGATTGTAAAATCTTTATACCTTCATGTGTGATTTCTCAGTTTGGCTATATTGGTTATGCGTTGTGTGGGTTATGTTGGAGTGTTTCATGATGTGTTTCTGTTATGGTTAAACTTCGGGGACGAAGTTTATTTTAAGGAGGGTGGAATGTAATACTACGTTTAATATTCAATTTGGTGGCTGCCTTACATACTTTTGTATATGCGTTTCATAATTCGTTTGCGTTGGTTGGTAGGAGAGGGTAAACTTCGGGACGAAGTTTCTTTTAAGGAGGGTAGACTGTAATACCCGGTATTTTAATATGATATTATATTAGGCCGAGTTACCAGCTGGGTCGTGTAGTGTATTTGTGACTCGGGTAACTATGTGACTCGGGTTTTAATTTATCTAACTAGGCTAAGCCCATATCGTCTTAATAGCACCTATTCTATATGTATAACTCATCTAACCAAACCCTAATCTCACTATCACCATATTCACTTTAACCATGAGAAAAGAGAGAAAAGAGAGAAGAGGGAGCCGTGTGTGAAGAACTCGTGAGGCATTGCGAGGCGATTCTCAGCCTATTCTCATCCTATTTCGTAAGTAGACTATCCTATTACCTCTTTATTCAATTATTAGCATAATTATAGTAGTATTGGAATAATTTTTGTAACCCTAGAAATTGGTTTGGGGGTTTTGATTATAAATTGTATGAGATAAATGAATAAAATAGTTGACAATTTCTGATTCGTTGGTCTGTGTTATTTGAGTGTTTTACCTGTCTTAAATTCGTCGGATGCAAAAAAGTTAAAGAAGAGACTCATGTTTATTCCAAGCCTAGTTTATGCCTGTGAAAATTGGTAGTGTTTCACCGTGTAGTTTTTCCTGAATAAATTATTTGTGAACGTCTATCTAAAAAGTCCGCGAATCAGTAGAGGCTAAAAGATTACTTCTAAAACATAATTTAGATATTGAATTGGTGCTGGGTCTTTTTCATATATTTAATTTAAAGAGTTTAGATGAGTTAGGCGTTGGTTTTACTTTAAAATCATTTGTCAAACTCGTTTTATGAGTCTTTACATTTTATGCGACGAATTATGTCAGCCTTTGGAAATCAGTCTCGAGACCATCGATATGTTTGGATTTGGGAAAAGTATATGAGATAAGAACTGTATATTAGAGTGTTATGGTTCCAACCCAATTGGCCTCGCATCGATTTAATTTTCCTAGAATTAGTTATGTATTTTATAGCAAGTCTGTCCGGTTCTGGAAAATAAGAAAAGTCGAATTTGCCCTATAAGTTAAGGTCTCTATTGAGTTATGATGAGTCTTGTTTAGGTGCATGATTAATTGATAAAATGGGTTAAGTTTCTTGTCGGTTTAGTAATCGTATGCTATTAATATTAGGTGGTGATTTCCGAGTCGAGTATTTCTGAGCTGCTGGATTAAATTCTTATTGCTATATATCGAGAGGGCGAGTTTGTTGTGGAATATTATCGAGCACCGACTATTTTGCAGAGATCGAGGTAGGGGAATACACTGATTGAGTTCTTACGATTATAAAGAGTTGGCATGTTCGGTGATTATATGACATATCTGATTATCTTATTTATCTTGTTGAGCATTATTGTTTCATACGTTTCATACATTGCATTTGCATCGGAGTTGGAGTGGGAGGAGATGAGATTATTGCGATTAAGGCCAGGCGGGTTCTCGCAGACTTGCCCTGGTGTCCTCGCCTTTAGCTGGTATATCGACGACGGTCGATTGATATAGTCTGCCGGGGATCGGTATGGCTGGGCGTTCCGGGGATGTGTGTGATGGAGTTGAGATTGGAGGATCATATCATTGCATTCTTTATTATATCATTGCATTCTTTATTATATCGTATTACCTGTGTATTCGTGTACGCCTGTGATGATCCATTTACTGGGGAGCAGATTGACAGGTTGTTGAGACATACAGAGCTGGCAGGGGAGCGAGCATGGATCACCTGAAATAGAGCTAGCCCATTTTTATTTCAGTTTAGCTATCAGACTTATTTTCAGTTTTGAGACATGTTCTATTTGATTTGTAAACATTTATAACTTTCTATTTAAAGTACTGTTTATTTTTCCTTTGTTATCTACTGCCTCGGGTTTCCGAGATGGTAACACCCTTCTTTATCTGAGGAGTCCTAGTTCAGGCCCTTAAATAAATGGGGGTGTTACAAAGAGTCTTACCCACAATACGACGGTCTCAACGGTATAAAGAACTCTGAATTCCAACGACTCTAGCCCCTTGGATTTGATAGCAATGCGAAAAGAGAATGCAACGATGTTTGTTTTCTTGTAAAAATGTTTAGAACTTGGTAATAAGTAAAAAGAAATTGACGGAGAAGCTTATATAACCATTTTACACGTTGCTATTAAACCCGGCAAATAACCCGTAAAAACTGACTTACTTGATCGAGTAAGTCACTTACTCGATCGAGTGCCACCTACTCGATTAAGTAACCCACGTACTCGATCGAGTACCCATCACCAGTACACTGTTTCGCACGCAACACTCACTTACTGGACAAAGTAAGCCCTACTCGATAGAGTACCCAACAGCACATAAAACCGTAGTATTACAGTCTTCCCTCCTTAAAAACGAACTTCGTCCCCGAAGTTCAAACCCAACCTATAAAATATGAACTTCTAACGCGAACTCTACCAACTATGCCTACCTCCACAACATGGCTCACGACATCGTATCAACTACATCATAGCCTCTCGATATTAACTCCATACACTACCGAATACCTTCCACCAATGTCGCTAGCTTCGTCTCACTAACACATTATCCACTAGCGAATCCAATATCAAGACAATCCACCAAGCAAGATCAACCACCACACAGAATGTTATATTCTACCACCCTTAAAATGAACATCGTCCTCGGAAGTTTATTCACACTCATAAACATCCTCATCCAACTATCAACACTATCGAACTCATAAAAATCATCATCCAACTGTTAACATTATCAAAGTATTCTTCCATTCCTAAACATCGCACTACTACAAGTACGACCATGGACTTTAATAATATCAACCACAACACAAATCCATCCTTTATTCTATACCAAGGCTCAAACTTCCAATTATACCGCAACATGTACAACTATCAAACTCTCTTTGTCGCATCCTACTCCTCTTAAAATAAGTGTTACGTCCTCGTAACCCACTAATAGTAGATCCTTTGCTATACTTCCCATAATCCACCGCATGTCAACAATAACCCACTATAACCTCAACACCTACAACCATTCCTATATCCAGGTCTCTCTTTCTCTAACAGTTCTCATACCTCAATTCATTCTGCACTCCATCTAATCTATACCATAAAATCCTCAGCAAAATCACCACACCAACTCTTCAACATTACAGCAAAACGACATACTCCTCTATACATGCGCTTATCTCCATAATCATAACTCGCGATCCACAATTGTTACACACACTCTCACTAGATCCTCAAGCTCTCTCTTTTATTACCACAAACTCATTCACAACTTAACATGATACTAATTTCCAACACCCTATACTTACTGTCCCAATAAAAGATTATGAACCACCTGCAGCTTCCAGCTTAGTACAACACAAGTTCCACAACTCACTTGCCATTACTATGTTAACCAATGTCTCCTCTAAAAGAAGATCAAAAGTACTCCAACAACCTCTAGCAACTGTGTCCCATCAACAAAATATCACTATACCATGATAACAATGGAAACATACGCAACTCTCTTCCATATAATACTCTACTCTCACTCTCAAGCTGAAACTGGTAAGAAACATCAATAAACAAAACAACCGTCTATATGTCCAAACCGAAACTCGTAGGAAACAGCGGTAAACAAAACAACAATTTATGTATAACTGGTATATACTTTCGGAAAATCATCTCGTAATCATCCCGCCTACTCGACCACAACCGATGACGGCATCGCAACACCGCCACCAAAAGCCGCACCGCAGTGTGAAAATACCCGCATCACAATACAATGTACCGTGCCCGGATCACCACCCGAGGCACAACAACCACATCGATAGACATCGCAAGCTATACAATCCCATAAACACAAACTCAGTATAACTTCCTGGATAAGAAAACTTACTCAAAACCGCTTTACTAGATCACAACGCAACATATTACACGGAGTAAACAGATAACAACCTTATGAATATCATCCATACCATTACACGGAATAAACATATATCATCAATACACATACAAGTATAACTAGACATGCCAGATCACCCAAACTATGACTTTTGAATATCATTCCATTAGGTTACCGTACCCAATATATATTACGGAACATTCAGATAACAGCTTTATGACTATCGCATTATACCACCATGGTGAGTTCAGAACCTCACACAAACATTTATACACATCATAGACCCATAATCACATCCAGCAAGTCAATCCTGATCACGTAAGTTACCACTTGATAAAGGTTATCTCTCGCCCGAGCTTAACTCGCATGCCTTTCATAACACATTCTCCCATTTGTATAACTATCACCTCCTTACAAATTAACCATACCATTAATACCCAAGTACTAGCAACCACCTCCTATAATCACATTGTATACCCCTCATAACCATACATACCAATCCAGCCTCTAAAAAATCAACCTCTTTAAAATGGCTACCTTTCCTATTAATTATCACCCTTAACCACTAGTGACAACACCACAACACCACCACTGTTCGTATAACAAATCTCTTACACTCACCTCTAAATATAACAATTCATTTCCTATCTTCGGTTACCATTCCAAATAACGAGCATCAATTCCATTAATAAAAATTACCTCAGCATTCATTCCAATTCTATCCTTAATTGTATCGTCACCTAACTCACCACTAAAATCCCATATCTTGCAAATACTCCACCAACTTTTACTCCCCTTAATTCCTAGAAACTCATGGCTAACATGTTGTCCTAAAACTCCTATATAACCATTAACTCACATCCTCGTGATAGTATCATACCTCTCGACGATTCCTTATTTCTATATCACATAACTCCGGTCAACATTCTCCTAGTTTACTCTCCTCATTCTTTTCTTTTTTTTTACACTCAACAAAATCAACTAACAATTCAACTCCTTATTCCATCTACCTAACTCTTTAGTGCTCCGGTTACCTTCTCATTGCTCCAAAACTCAAATCCCTTTATTTCATATCAGTACCATCTCACTCTTTCTTACCATGGATCTTCTCTCATCATGATATCACTCACACTTGTCACCAATCCGTCCACACAAGCAAAGCTTACTCTTCAACTATTTTTTTTTTCGCCTCTAGAAACAAAAATTCATTTCATACCGTTAATAGCCCAAGGAAATCACACACTAGTTTCACCTCTTGATGATACAAATTCCCAAACTCGGCTACTACCTACACATCGCGGCATAACTCGATCTCACTATACACCATTCATTTCCATCACTTTATAACGACCTTCCATCACATATATCCTTAACCAACCCAGTTATAACTATCTTCCTTCATAATCCTTAAACATCCCAAGTTACCACCATTCGTATCCCTCATTTCAATCTTTTCATTCTCACGTTCCTTACACTTACATCACCCCTTGCCCATATACACTTACCTTATATTACTCAAACTTGCAATTATATCACTCACCACGTCTCACAAAAGATGCCCCATGCCTCAATAAGCTCATCAATCTCCCTTTTCTTTTTCCACTATCCATCAGAACCACATATAACTCATGTCCTCCCCACCAAACTCATACCCATCATAAGGTGCTACTTTTACATAAAAAGATTGGGTAACTTACACATCAGGACCAACATATACGTAAAACAATGCATAAAGAAGCAAAAGAGCACCTTTGAATTAAACATGATATGCGACGAAGTCAAAAGATAAGCATATTACCCAAAACAGGGGTAACTAGATCGAGTACAGCCTACTCGATCGAGTAGGTGAAGGTCAGAAGCACGTATAATAAATTACCAGGGCTACTCGATCAAGTAAGGGTTACTCGATCGAGTAACAAGAGGTGCACTCGATCGAGTAAGGGCTACTCGATCGAGTAACCTACGCAGTTCTCAGCACTGTTCAATTTTCATAAAACAGTCATATCTCACTCGTTTCTTGGTCACTTTGGGCGTGTGACCTATTGTTAGAATCATAAAAGAACAAGCTATCACCTCCAAATGGAATCACATCAATATCGATTATGCATCTCAACTTTTTAACAACTTAAACACAACATCTTTATAATCGGACAACATAACTACTTGATTCTTTCTTCCAAACAACTTAAACAACAACAAAGTAAACAAAAACAACTCAATACTCATAAAACCAGTATCTCTAACCACATGTTACTATCTACAAAAGCCGAACAATAACATCCATCATGTTCATACAATATTTAACTTTCCAATCATGTACTACCCGCATGTTTTTATTCTATAACTTTACGTAAAACAAAATCATAAATATATATAACATCACATACCCTAATCACATGTTACTAACATAACAACATTATAAAATCACTTCCACATGAACATGCTCAAACATAAATTCAATATCCTCATGCAATTACTACTTCCATCTTTTCCAACCAATTCATCCATCATATTCGTCTAACGTATTCATCCAACATATTCATCCACCATATTCATCCAATCATATACATATAAAAAATAGTAAACTAGTAGCGATCCCAACCACAATTCATGTTATCATAACCAATTAACTTCATATTTATCACCACACCTCCATTCAACCACATAACATGCATCCAACATATTCATATAAACATAAGTAAACTCATAGCGTTCCCATGATACCCCATAGTGACCGGTTTAAAGTTGTAGGGCGAGTTCGCGACTTTAGGACGTCTCCCAAGTCTTTGCATTAGCTCCTAACAACTCCTACCCGGGTTCATTTTAGTTTGAATCACTAGATTCATTAGGTTCATTAGTTACAGGTTCCAAAATCGTCGCTCTGATACCACTTTGTAATACCCCCATACACCAAGGTGCCTTACCAAGACCACCTTAGGCATAGAAGTGCTACCATCTCGGTTACCCGAGGCAATGTATATTATTCACCATAAAGAAACATACTTAATTAAACAAGTTTAACTGTTTACATGTTCAAATCCCAAAACTGTAAAGTGAAATACAACTGTTCCAAAAACATCAAACCAACTAAAAAGAAAACTAAGTTTAAGACACAGTGGAAGACTCCAGTGACACGTGGTTACTCCATCCCAGCTATCCCTCGCGCAAGCCATCTCATACCTACTCAATAACTGCTCACCATCCCCGAGTGGATCACCACAGTTATCAAAACACTTAAACGGGATCAGTTACTGGTTACACTAAACAAGATACGTAAGACACAAGACACAGATCACCCAACTCCGTCACATCTCCACACATCTGACTACACACTAAGTGTGTAGTCCGGCTAGAATACCCATCACAACAGATATTCCACGCCGTCAGTGGGGGACCGCAGCCGTACCCACCAAATTCCCGCTCATCTATTCTGAGTGAAAACCCATGTTCCTTAATGTGCACATCCCGTCCTGTGGCAGGTTCCACAGAGGGCGAATCAAGGGCGTGAAGTCGTTCCCGCAAGTGACTCCACTCAACCGAGGACACGCCTCGCGAACCACAAACAATTACAAAACCAATTATACAACAGCAACACCAATACAATACCAATACGTTAAAGATCAACAATAATCACAACCATCACCAAACAACTATATAATTAATAACCGAGTATAGAAACCCTACCTGGAAAAGCAATCACCAATACCGTCACAATAGCGAATCAGCAAAGTTCCTCTACGAAGTCGTCTCCTATCAAATACACAATCATACAATCACCATCTAGTACCAAAATACTCCCAAAACCCTCAAATTACCCAATTAGGGTTACAACCAATAACAATGAAATGACATAAAAAATGTACAAGACTCTTACCCACAATACGATGGTCTCAACGGCATAAAGAACTCTGAATTCCAACGACTCTAGCCCCTTAGATTTGATAGCAATGCGAAAAGAGAATGCAACGATGTTTGTTTTCTTGTAAAAATGTTTAGAAGTTGGTAAAAATTAAAAAGAACTGACGGAGAAGCTTATATAAACTTTTCACGCGTTGCTATCAAACTCGGCAAATAACCTGTAAAAACTTACTTACTCGATTGAGCAAGTCACTTACTCGATCGAGTGCCCCCTACTCGATCGAGTAACCTACCTACTCGATCGAGTACCCATCAGCAGTACACTGTTTCGCACGCAACACTCAGTTACTTGACAGAGTAAGCCCTACTCGATAGAGTACCCAACAACTCATAAAACCGTAGTATTACACCCCTTGCTCTCTTTTCCTGTTTCTTGATGGTGTTCCAATGGATCTCCTTAGTGTAGGGGCTCAAGAGAAGGAACGTCAAATAATGGTCATTGTTGTGTATCAGGTATTGGGTTAATGTTGAAATCATATGCTTTTTTATACTTTCTCACTAAAAATCATTCACTAACAAAGGCAGATGGCTCCTTGTGAGCATCTATTATAGCTCTAATGACATGTCTACAAGATATACTACTGATCTGCCAGTAACCACAAGTGCAAGTTCTCTTGTTTAGAGATAATGGAAGATAAGTCCTTCCATCCTTAACCTTATATTCACCAGGACCAGAGAACAAAGTTTGGCACCCTCTTGAATCTTTGGTTAGATTTTTCAACCTTTCATGAATGTTTGGACACACTTCATTCTCATCCTAGGATTCAGCTATTTGTTGACTTGTAGCATGTCTTACCATAGCAAGTCTCTTAATACCTAATTCACATCAACAAATAAATGGATTACTTATATAGGTTAGATGTATAAATAACTTCATGTAAATTAAACTAGACTTACCTTCAAGTAGAGTTAAGATTGGATTAGTTCTATGTACTTCCAAAGTACTGTTGAAACTCTCAACAAAATTTGATGTATTATTCTCAGCAGATAAGTCAGGATCAAACATGTGTTTAGTCCACATCTCCTTCTCTCCTAAGTCCATAAACCACCTAGTAGCACCCCTTCTTCCATGTTGGACCACCAATTCAAGAGCTTTCTTGAATGTAAATTCAGAGGTTGCATTAACTACTCTCCAAACCAAAAGAGGTTATGCATTAGGATACCAGGGTACGTAATCAGCTTTGAAAATTTTGCATAAATGTCTGGCACAAAATCTTCTATATGCTTCAGGCCAAGCAGTATTCAAAGCAGGCTCAACACCCTTTTGTCTATCAGAAATGATAGTCCAATTGCTTCTGCCACTGTCCTTGAGGATGTATTTCAAATTCCAAACGAAATTGGACCAGCTGTCCTTGTTCTCAGACTCTACCACAGATACTGCCAAAGGTAACATCTCATTGTTGCCATCAATGGCAACTGCTGTTAGTAAGACACCACTATGATTACCCTTCAAATGTGTTCCATCAACACCAACTAAGCTTCTACAACCAGCTATCACCCCCTTAATTTGATCATCAAAAGCAATGAATATGCTCTTAAATTGTAGAGGATGTTCTAGACTATTCACATTAACCCAACTACAAATTGCATAGCTTCCTGGATTTGTCCTTTTAACCATTTCACAATATGCTGGCAGTATTTTTGTATGACTCACGACCATTGATCTCTTTCATGGCTAACTCCTTCATCCTATAAACAGTTGAAGTTTTTATTTTCAAACCATACCTCTCTAGTAGTAGATCTCACTAATGGAAAAAACCCCTATTGCGTCGGTTTTGGACTGACGTATATCGAGGGGTCGTATTTGCTCCTGCGTCAGTTGTGGAACCGACACAAAAAGTTCAACATTTGCGTTGTGTTTTAAAAACTGACGCAAAAAAACACCATTTGCGTCAGTTCAAACCATAGAATAGACGCAATAAACTATTACAATATACGCAAATAGTGATTATTTGCATCAGTTCTATATAGAAACGATGCATTTTGTTTACTTTTTGCGTCATTTGTTATCAGAACTGATGCATTTGACATTTTGTTTTAGCGCCAATTTATTTAACTATTTGTGTCATTTCTTTCCATAACCGATGTAATTACTTTACCTTTTCGTATCATTTGTAATTAATAATGCTTTTTTATATATATAAAAATTTGCAGGCGAAACAATTCGACTACCAAAACTTAATAACCTCTAATGCATCATATGTAGAACAACATTACATCTCATTCAACCCAACAACGTTACAAATACAATACAATATATAAATAATCCCGCAAACGTCTTGGTTACTAAGCTACTCTATACTAAATGGTTTCTAAACATCTAGTAGCCCAAACTTCTGTAGCCAAATTTATATCGTTGATTGACAGTGTTGAATTTGCAATATTCTACATTATACCAGCACAATACCAATATGTAAGAGCCTGCCCCTCAACCCAACAGCAATCGAAGCAGCCACCATGACAGCTGGACCTGTGATGAACCGCACCAGCGTCACAAAGGTAGCAACTGAATTTCCGCAAGAAATGATTTTGGGTTGAAGTGCCATGAACAAACCTGCAAATACCAAACATCATATTGGATTCTGATTAAGTCTGACAAAAATTACATAAGCTAAACAACCGGAATTATTCTCTAAAGAGAACTCGAGGCAGTCTCGAACTGGCATTGACACAATTTCAAACCATCCGACAAAAAACGAGTAATTTAGTTAGGACTTTATAGTAATGCTTTGAGACAATCCATATCATACACAATTTAGTTATACCCACATTTCAGTCGACCCAAGGGACATACACGCAAATTAGACCCTACATGAATGACCGGTTAGATAGGTGTGAATCTCAGTAACTAGCTGAATCAGATCAAATTTACAGATAGGTGTGAATCTCAATAACTAACTGAATGAGATCAAATTCACAGTATTTGTTTTATACACGTAATTCATGATCATTTAAGCCTGTATGAGATCAAATACACATGTGAATACGTGATTACATTATAGTTTTATACACGTAATTCATGATCATTGGTCTATATTACTCCTCCACTGCAGCTCCCTGTTTTAAGAATAGATATCTACCATGCCTTCCTCTCCAAATGATTAAAGAAAAACTAGGTCAAAAGAAAAGGATCGCATATTCACCTTCACCATTTTACCCCAACCTTACAAGAAAAGTAGTGTAATAGGAAATCATACTTTAAACATAAGATTCATTCTCTACCCATAATCAAATCAAACAAAGAAATCTGATCGAATTCACTCTACAAGCAAGCACTGCAATAGAAAAACATACTTTAAAACACAAATTTAGAAAGCCAAGAGATGTAAACAATATGAGCAATATGAACACATGCTTGGTTCACTTACTAAATTCAAAAAGATTAAATTTTATGATTATATGTGACCATATCACCTCAGCTAACAGACCTTCTTTCATGGTAAAAAGAACAGTGAATCAGTTCAATAAGCCATTTTACTGAAAATCAAATAATGCAATCAGTTGAAAAAATTCAACAGAGGAAAACAATCGAAAAATTAGAAGTCTCAGAAAAAAAAGGAGGACAAACCAGTAAGCATGCTCGCAACCTTTAACAAAGGCAGTTTCCTGAAGCTCAATACTATCCAAACATATCGCGCACACCCTATTATGTACCACCACTATTGTCATCATTCCTCCAACCCCCCCCCCCCCCCCACCTTCCTTCTTGCTCCTCTTCCTTTTCCACACCCTCATTTTCACCTAAACCAAACCCACAATTTATTCAATCTTTACAAATAATCGGAGAAACCAGTCAATTTAATTCAAATAATTAATGCAACAACAAGAATGGAACCAAATTCAGCTAAAATTTGGGTTTAGTGGAATGCATCAAACCCTAAATTGTCAAATACCACACCCTTCATATTCACTTAAGTTGTAAAGAGCTCAAGATTCAATCTTTACACGTAATCAAATCAAACCCAGAAAACCCATCAATTGAATTATACTAATTGACAGAAGAAACAAAAATGAAATTGAAATCAACTCAAAATTTGGTTTAATTTCAAACAACAAACCCTGAATTAACCCAGTGCCTCAATACAACTACATTAAAATAGTGTCTCAATGGCTCCCGCAAATTATATTAAAATAGTGTCTCAATAGCAACTTCAATTAAAATCCCTCATTAACCGAAACCCAGTTTACAAATTAAGTGGAGAAAGATTGCAATTGTTCGAATTATCCTAACCCTAAATTACAATTAAACCAGCCCCAAAATCAAATTATACAAAAATAATTAAAGATTGAAATTAAATTAAGCAAAAAGAATACCTAGAATAGTGATTGGTGGCGTCTCACAGTGTCTCGCGTGCATGATGGGCAGAGTGGTGGTAGTACGCCGAATTGATAAACACAAAGCCTTTTTATTAGATCTGAAGGCGCAGTGGTAGTGGTGGAACGACTTGACCGTGTACGGCAGTGATGCAACGACGTCGAGGGAAGGAGGGCGTGCGGTGATCAGTGGAAAGAACAAAGGCTTAGATGAAAAAAGCAAGTATAGTGATTGTTTTGGCAGGGATTGTACTGAACAGAAACGTCCTGTCAGGGGTAAGAAGGGGTGATCTAACTCAAGTAGTTTGCCTGACTAATATTGCTAAGTAAATAAATAAGTAAAAAGTAATGACACAAAGATTTTATACGTGGAATAACCCTGGTGTTTTGTATGGATTTTGCGCAAGGCGAAATCAGGTCAGGGTTGATTTGGGTAGGGTTAACTAGCTCTAGTTAGTCCGTAGGTCAGGTCGTCAAGGTGGAATATAAAGATATAAATAAAATAAATATAACAATAAGAAGACAAAGAATTTTTTACGTGGAAAACCCTTGAATTGGAAAAAACCACGAGCACCAAGCCAGGAGAGGATTTCACTATTGTATTATGTATTTAGCACAATGGGACGTAAGTATCTAAGAGTTGTATGAGAATATTGTATGCTCTATCTTGTCTTGTGTTTTTGTGCTTCAAATGATTTCCAAATATTCCTTATATAGTCACCAGTTGAATGGCTTCTTGATCCTGGTATTAATGCGGAATATTTGCCTTAATTACCCGCAATAATTCTCAATATCACGTCCTTAATTGCTGCTTTAATTGCGAGATCTTCCTATTTAATGCTGTGTGTATATTCCTCTTATAATATGATTTCCTGGTCTAATATCGTCCTGATATTTTGACCGTTGTCCTCTCCATGGCCTGGCGCCTGTCTTCATGTGTCATGATAGCCTGACATCCTGGCACCATGATAGTCAAGCTAAGGTGAGACATTGATCAGGGATGTCTGCGGATTTCCAGGCCTAACAATTGCCCCTTATCTCCTTATTTTCAATGTGTCAGGACAAAAAAATAAGGAGATACCTGACACATTGAAAATAAGGAGATAACTTCAATCTTTGGAAAATTACTCAACGGTTGGATTGTGCCTAATCAGTTCCTATAATGGCTATTTTGTTCAGTTTATGACGCGTGTAATTTTTACTGCAACCTCTTCAATGATTATCCATCCAACTTGCGGTTGAAACCCTAGTTTCATCTACTATAAATACTCCTTCGCTTCATTAAGTTAATCTTCATCAGAAAAATCTGATTTGCTCTCTCTTAATAATCTTCTTCATCAATCGTTCTTAATTTCTAGTCTTCAAATAATTTTCATTATCTTTCAACAATGGCTGCGAAAAAGAAATCCACCAGGGTGGTGACTCCTGGAACTCCACCTCCCCAAAATCCTAAGAATACCTCTTCTGAAAATGTGCCTTTATCTTCTATTTCTCAACCTTCTGTGGTTGATAACCCGAATGGATCTCCTCTGGAGATGATCTCAATTTTTCATGGTGATTTCCAATTTAAGCCCACGAAGGCCTTGAAAGATGACCAGTCTCTCAAATCGTTTGAAGCCTGAGTTTGAAAAGGTACTGAAGAGTAAGGGGATCATCCGTGCTGATTCTGAAGTCTAGATCCCTGAGAATTCTCCTATCAGGGCTGACTAGGCGTGTCCTGGTTGGTTCTGTATTCATGACTGGGCTTTCAGGGCAGGTTGTAAGCTTCCCTTTTCTCCTCTTATGGTTGAGATTATTAATGAAATTGGTGTTCCTTTTTATCAGTTAATGCCCATGGTGTGGAAGGTGGTCTGTTCTGTTGATCACCTCTGTAAAAAGCATAATATCTCATTTTCTCTTGACGATCTGAAAGCCTGCTATGCTGTCAAAACCAATAGCCCTGGCCGTATAAGTTTTAAGGTCAGGGCTTCCACTACTCCCCTTCTGATCAATCTGGATAGTGGCCATGACAAGAACTGGGCTGCTGGATATATGTTTATCAGGACCAATTATGTGGGTCCTGATCTAGCATATCTAAATTATGAAGCTTGTGTTGCTGGTGAGTTTTAACTTCTCTCTTATCCTGCATGTTTTATTCGTTAGTAAAAAATAAAATGAAATTTATATTGAATCATACCTCTTATGTGTGCAGTTGATGATTGGGTTACTGAAACCGAGTATCCCACTGCAAATATTTCTGCTTTCCTTGATATTCCTCCTTTGGAGAGGTCTTGGCCTCTCTGTTGCAGGGCTGGTCAACTTCCATGTTGTCTGAAGGCTGATGGTACGGCCAGGGTGGCTAAACCTTCAAGGGCTGTTAGTGCTTCCACTTCAGGCAGTAAGTCTATCATATTTTCTTTTTTTCTTCTTACTCTAGCTTCTTGGTGATGTTTAGTTTATATTGCTAATGTAGTTTTTCATGTTTTAGCTACGGGGTCATCTACTCGCCTTGCCAAATTTGGTATGGCTGACCTTTCAGCCAGGTTGGCTAAGATCAAGGAGGAAGGTTCTCAGGGAAGCGGAGATGCTGAGCCCGTTATTGATTTAACCAAACTGCTTGATGCTTCCAAGGTCACTACCATTCCTGTTGCCTCTACTGAAACAAGTTCAGCAGCCCAGAAAAGAAAAATTGAAGATGTTGATATATCTGCCCCAGTCAGGGAAGTGAAAGCCAGGGTGGATGATATGGAGGATGATAAGGTGAAGATCAGGGATTATGCTGCTTCCAAGTCAGATGTCATGCTCACCCTTGACCCTGTTGAGACTGCTACCCAGGCGGTTGCTTCAGTGGATCATTCAGTCAACCTTTTGGCAGGGGTCTTGGCTGTTGTGAGGGAGGTAGGCTATTTTTATTGTTATGTGTATTTTGTGTATTTGGATATTTTTATTATTGAGGTATATTATTCATATTATTCTTTATGTTATTGGTTAGGGCGCTGTGGCCTGTCTCCATAATGCCTATCAGGCTACTTCTTTGGTAGCCAGGATTGACCTGATGAGATCAGATAATGATAGGCTGAAGTCTGAACTATACTTTGCATGGGCTGACCTGGCTGCTAAAGCTGCTGACTTGACGAAGGGGCAGGCTGAGAGGGATGCTGCTAAGGCTGAAGCAGATTTAAATAAACAGCTTTTGCAGGAGGCGTTAGACAGGAATGAAGAGCTCACCCAGGAGAGGGATGATTTGGAGTTTAAGCTTGATGATGCCTCCCTTTAGTTTTATATTAAGGGGAAGGTGGCTGCTATGTCGGAGCCTGTTGAGGCTAGGGCCAAATGGAACCCTGAAGCTGAGATGGCTTTTGCTGCTTCAAAGTATCTTGATCTACATAACATGGGAAATGAACAGGAGGTTGACTCTCTAGGGGAGCAAGATGCTGATGCTGATCTGGCTAAGAGTGGAAGTGCTGGTGCTGTTTCCAAGGAAAAACAGTAATTTTCTTTTTTCCTAGTTGATATTTGGCCCATCCAGGGGGATGTCCCTGGACAAACAATTTTATTTTTTCGGTCTCTATTCAGGTCAGGGAGACTATCCCTGGCCTCTATGAATATTTTGGTGCCTTTGCCCCAGGGGGTAAGGGTTTTATTAATATAATCGTGGTGGCCTTCTTTGGTTGGTTTTGCTTATTTGACTTTGTTTGAACCTGTGGCTTTTGCTTTTCCAATCCTTTTGGACCTGTCAAAATATTTGTTTGGTTAACCTGTAAAGTATTTTAAATTTGTCCTGTTATTTAAATTGTCGTGAGTAATTCAACCAAGTATGGTTTTTGCCATAGTGGTTGAAGGGGTGGGAAAACTGGCCTGTCAGGAGGGCTTATGTCCCGTGCCTAACTGGAGGGCTTGGTATTCGGCCTGACAGGAGGGCTTTTAGACTAAATGGTCGGGATGGCACACCCTTCCACCATCTTGCTGCGTCCAGCCGTTTGTAAACATTTGCAGTAAACCTAGTCAGGTCAGGCAATTATTTCATGCCTGATTGGTCCTGACATTTACTGTATCAGGTGATGGTTACCAACTCGTTAGGCATAATTAAGTGCAAAGTTTTGTTTCAGATTTTGATATATAGTAGAGTAGCCCTGAATCCTGAATATTTATGCATATAAACATTTATCATGTATAATTGTTCAGGATTTCAAAAAGTACGAGAAATTGGGTTAGTTAAATATATAGATATGAGTTGCATATAGAGCATATAAAACACGTATTTTTTCAGGTAGCACATCAGGTTGAGCAAATATATGAGTTTGTACCTGATTGTGTCCTGATCTGGGTTTTACTTATGGAATAATTTTAAATGGGTTACATTCCAGGATCTTGGGATCATTTCTCCTTCTAATGTTTGGAGCCTGTATGCCACTTGTCCGACAATTGAGTCAATTAAGTAAGGGCCTTCCCATGTGGGGGCCAGCTTGCCTGCTGATTTTTCTTTTTTATTTGGAAAAATTTTTCGTAGGACAAGGTCTCCTTCCCTGAAGACTTGAATTCTAACATTTTTATTGTAAGTCCTGTCTACTGCTTGTTGGTGTGATGCCATCCTGATTTTGGCAGCGTCTCTTAGCTCTTTTGTTAGGGCCAGGTTATCTTGCTTCAGGTCTCTGTTTGCTTCAACATTATTCAGGTTGTATCTTGATGTTGGTACCCGGACTTCTGCAGGAATGACAGCTTCACAGCCATACACCAAAGAATAAGGTGTTTGGCCTGTTGATGTCTTTGGGGTTGTCCTGTCTGCCCATAGTACTAATGGAAGTTTTTCAGCCCATCTGCCTCGTCTTCTAAGCTTCTTCTTTAGGCAGCTTATGACTACCTTATTGCTGGATTCAGCCTGGCCATTAGCTTTTGGATATCCAGAGGTGGATGTTACCAGGCTGATATTCCATTCCTGGCATAATGCTTGGGTCTTTTTCCCCACGAATTGGGTTCCATTGTCACATACTATTTCTGATGGGACTCCAAATCTGCATATAATATTCGTTCTGATGAAGGATATTACTTCTTTTTCAGATACTTGCCTAAAAGAGTCAGCCTTGATCCATTTGGAGAAGTAATCAGTCATAGCCAACATGAATACTTTTTGTCCTGGAGATATAGGTAACTTTCCCACAATATCAATGCCCCACTTCATGAATGGCCAGGGTGCAGAGATTGAATGAAGGAGCTCAGATGGCTGATGTATGATTGGTGCATGGACTTGGCACGCTTCGCATTTTGAAGAATATTCCAGGCAATCAGCCCTCAGTGTAGGCCAGTAATCGCCTGTCCTGAGTACTTTACTCGCCAGGCTTTTTCCTCCTTTGTGGTTACCACAGTGTCCATCGTGTATTTCTTGAAGTACAAGTTTAGCTTCGTTAGGCTCCAAGCATCTCAGGTATGGTCCGGCCTGCGATCTCTTGAATAATGTGTTATTGATAATAGCATAAGTTGAACCTCTAATTTTAAAAGCCCTTGCTTTGTGTCTCCCCTGAGGCAGTATTCCTTGGAGAAACCAATCATAATAGGGTTTAGTCCAAGAGTTACCGTCCTGATTGACAAGGTTGACTTGTTTAGGCTTACTGATGGTTAGCTCTAATAAATGAACAATTGGTATTTTATCAAAAACCGTAGGGGTAAAATTTGAACCTAGACTAGCCGAAACATCAGCCTGTGTGTTCAGGTCTCTTGATATTTGATCTATATCAAATAAAGCAAATTTAGCTGTAAGGTTTTTTGCATATTCTAAATACGAAATCATTTTTGCATCCTTAGCCGTATAAATTCCCTTTATTTAATTAGCAATTAGAAGTGAATCAGTTTTTACCTTTAGGGTTTGGACACCGAGGTCTAGACATACCTTTAAGCCTGCTATCTCTTTGAATTTGCAGCTTATAGCCTGTGTTATCATATCTCCCTGTGGTGATTTAAGCATTAATCCTAACCCTGTCCCTCTGGCATTGGATGCCCCATCTTTGAACAAAGTCCATTCTTGGTCTGGGGTTTTATTTTCTAATTGGTTGACTTCTTTTTTCAAATCAGGTTCTAGGTTAGGGCTAAAGTCAGCCACAAAATCTGCTAGGGCCTGCGATTTGATCGCTGCCTTGGGTTCAAAAGAGATATCGTATGTGCTAAGTTGAACTGACAATTTGGCCATCCTGCCTGATAATTCAGGTTTACGTAGGACAGATTTTATTGGTAAGTTAGTCCTGACTATAATGCGATGGCTTTCAAAGTAAGGTCGTAATTTAGTACACGACATAATCAAAGCTAAAACATATTTCTCAAGTAATCCATACCTCATCTCAGCATCTAGCAGGCTCTTACTTACATAATAAACCGGGTGTTGTTGACCATCCTGTTCTTTTACTAAGACTGCACTGACTGTTGTATCAATGACGGATAAGTATACTGATAGGGGTTCTCCCTTCTCTGGTTTAGCCAGTAAGGTGGAGATGATAGGTAGGATTTTAAATCTTGAAAGGCTGTCTCATGTTCATCCGTCCACTGAAACTGTTTATTTTTCCTGAGGAGGTTGTAAAATGTTTTACACGTTTCAGAGGATCTTGATTTTAAACGGTTCAGGGCAGCTACCCGGCCTGTCAATTTTTGGATATCTTTGACAAATTTGAGTGACTGTAATTCCAGGATAGCTTTTATCTGTTCAGGGCTGGCTTCTATGCCTCTCTTCGTGACCATGTATCCCAGGAACTTACCTGCAGAGACTCCAAAGTGGCATTTTGCAGGGTTAAGCTTCATGTTGTATTTCTCCAATATTTCAAATGCTACTTCTAGATGCTTCACATGATCTTCTGCATTTTTTGATTTTACCACCATGTCGTCTATGTAAACTTCCATGATATCACCTATTTGGTCTTTAAACATCATGTTGACCAGGCGCTGGTACGTTGCCCCTGCATTCTTCGGGCCGAAAGGCATGGCGGTAGCAAAGATATGCCTCGCCTCGTAATGAATGCAGTACTCTCCTGGTCAGCAGGGTGCATTTTTATTTGATTGAATCCACTGGAAGCATCCATAAATGTCAGCATCCCATGGCCTGCTGTGGCGTCTACCATGGCATCAATATGTGGCAAAGGAAATGGATCCTTGGGACATGCTTTGTTCAGGTCAGTATAGTCTACGCAGACTCTCCATTTGCCATTCTTTTTCTGGACAACAACCATGTTAGCTGATACGGTCGTTATGTACCAAAAATAAATACCTAAATACAACTAACGGAAGTCAGCGGCAAGTAGGGTCGATCTCCACAGGGAGGCAAAAATGAGGTTTATCTGTCTAATTTTAGTCTATGAGTACGGGTCACAATGTGGGGGTTTGAATATGATTTCTGACTAAAGAGAATAAGGAAGAGGGGAATAAAAAGAAGGGAGAAAACAGATAAAGAGGAACAGCTAAGACAGACGGTTCACCATAATCATCCGGTCAAGTAATCTAGGTCTCAGGTCAATGCAAATACGGTCTAAAGGGTAACGAATGTCACCTTTCGGTCCTTAATTCACCCTAAAGTGTAAACAGCTTAACTTTCGCCCTCACTGCAATACCCTATTGTTCGCTACTAGTCTTGCCTCTTCCAACCTTTCGGTCCAGGTCGAGGATCACTAAGAATTATAGGTCTAATTGCGTCGACTCAATCAGACGGATACAATTAACTGCAGCATTTAACCAACAAAGACAATACCAGCATTAACCCAATAAATCGATTACTCTCCCTTCATAATTATGGATCCCCTATAGTCTTAACATGAGAAAATTAGCTATTTACTACCATCGAATTAACAACAACAACAAATAAATAATTGAAACTGAACATAATGATAAACTGATAAGGATTGAATAAAAGCAATTATGATAATAATAAGGGAAGAAGGAATTCAAGCAATAAAGATGATTAAAAGATTAAAGAAGAATAAATAATACCAATACAATAATTGATCCGAAAAATAGAGAATTGAAGAACAAGCAGTCGTCCGTCCCTTCTACTGACTCCAGGGAATGAATGATATTTTTATTAGGTCTAAAGTACTCTTATTTATACTAAGTAGTATCCTTATTATTAACTAGATATAAGATAAGCATAGGATAAAACCTAATTATACTCGACAATAACCTTCTCGCTGTAGCTAGTACTCGATCGAGCGATTTATCTACTCGATCGAGTACTTTTCCTGCTTTGCGCACTGAACTTCAAACGGCTGCCATTTCTTCGTTACTTGGTCAAACAGGGCGATTCCGGTGGCGTTGGAAAGCTAAGAGGACAAACTTTCATCTCCAATTGGAATAACCTGAATATCAGCTGTAGAACTCGAGATATGTCTCTCCAAAGTAGGCACTAGCAATTTGAAGTTCTTCCCTTGCTCGCCTAGCTATCTTTCTTCTTTGCGCATCCCAAAATAGCTACATTCTTGCTCCAAATTCACTCTTCCTTCAAATGCATGCTAAACGGACGGTAAAAGGCTTAATTTCATTACTTTCTGGTTCATTCCTGCAAATAAGACAGAACAAACCAAAGTAGCATATTCGGGGCATTTCGTAGCAATAAACTACGATAATAACATAGAAATACGTGCATAAAAAGGCCTAAAAAGACTATATAAAATGCACGTATCAAATCTCCCCAAACCAAACCTTTACTCGTCCTCGAGTAAACTAAGTGCAAACTAATGGAACGGAAAAGATAACTCAGAGCTAGCTATTACTTGTCTACTTAAACCAGTTTAATGCAAACTAAAATCAACAGTTACAGCTACAATGGTCAATACGCAAACGAATTATAAGATGTCCATAAATAAAGCTGACCTATCGACCTTGCAAGACCAACAAAATCGGACTCTCACGTGGTCACTCTTCTCTCATAAAGCAAAGGGTGAAAGTATATGTATAAGAGAGAAAGAGAAAACAGTCACTCACCTAGACTGCGACCTACATAACATGCATGCAACAAACATGATAGACGATTCAAGTACCACACATACATTCCAACCAACAATGTCCGTCACAGCTGAGGGCTTACAAATGGTATGGGAAAGTGAGGTTAAGGTGAGAAAAGGCAAAACAAATTATGGAAATGTGGAGGTAAAAGCGCCAAGCTAGTTCCTAAACAGGACCATATAAGACCGTCCGAATCTCAACTAACTGAAAAATAAACACAAGTGCCCTTCTTTGGCACAAAACTCACTACTCAATACACTATCTCCTCAAAAAATGTAGAATAAAACAGAGGAGTAGACCGTCACAAGATAGAAATAGACACAGACGGTCTCAAAAAAAACCAACATAAAAACAACTTTTCTGATTTTTCTTTCTCTGCTCATACGTGTGTTCTTTTTTTCCAATTCATTTTCTTTTCTTTTTTTTTTTCTCCTTTTTTATTTTTATTTTTTCATCCTTCACGTTTTTTTTCTCCTTTTTTTTTCAATCTTTTTTTTTTTTTTTTTTTTTTTTTTTCATTTCTTCCTTTCTTCATCCTCAACCAACTCCAATAATGAAAACAGGCCAAACCACAGACGGAAAACACATACCACAAAAGACATACTAACTAGCTTGACTAGGCAGGCTCAGTTTTGGATGTAGCTAATGGGTCAAAAAGGCTAAATTTGGCTTAAGTGGAGCTAAATGGGTGAAAATGAAAGAAAGGGGAAAATTTGCAAGCACCTCCCTGCATGTGACACCGACCACAAACCCGAATGTACCCAAGTGACAAGCAATCGAATTTCATAAAAGTGCAAAAGTGATAAACATGCTATGCAAGGAGTACTACTCTCAATTCCTATGTAAACCGGTCATGAATGTCACCAGTTATTAGGCTCTAAAACTCAGAATTTATAGAGTAGGTTGCCAATTTATCAGGTCAAGTCTAAACAGTCAGCTAAATTTGAACAAAAACTCGTAGATTATGCGTATGACAAAGCTAATAACTATCAATGAAAGTGCAAGGCTCAAGCAAAAAGACAAGTTATAGTGCATTATCATCATGGAAATCTACCGTTCCGACTCAACCTATATGCAAAAATAAACGTGAATATTTTTTGAAGTTTTTGAATTTTTAAATTTTTATGAGATTTTTGATTTTTATGAAAATAAACAACAATGCATACTGAAATTAAACGTGATAATTAAAATGCAATAAAAACAAGATGCGACACAGATATGGATGCATAACCTCCCCAAACCAAACCGTACAATGCCCTCATTGTACCAAAACATGGAAAGGAAATGCAAACTAAAAGAGAAAGAGAGTAAATGCGGAAAACTCACAAGATTGCGCGAATAAGGGGCCTCCCAAACCAGCCCAAACAACATGGGAGGTCACTAATAGCTCGAAACATCGTCACAAGAAGCTAATCCAAGCAATGGGCGTCCAAAACAGCTCGATCGAGAGGAATAGTGGTCGATCGAGTGGAATAGTGGTCGATCGAGTAAAAAATTTTTTTTTTTTTTTTTTTTTTTTTCAGGTACTCGATCGAGTAGAAATTTCACTCGATCGAGTAAAATCAGCAGAAAAAGCTCTCGATCGAGTACAAAAAGTACTCGATCGAGTAATCTCAGTGTATTCTCGCAAAACGCAAAAAAATTGTCCGCAAAACTAACGAACAAGCTTATTTGAAATAGTCTATGGTACGAAGACCAATTATTACACACAACTGAAATAAAATGCAATGTTTGAAAAACAACTAAAAATAAATCTCCGGGTTGCCTCCCGGGTAGCGCTAGTTTCAGACAGTGTGTCCTCGACCTCTTTTTCACCCAACTACTCTAATTGAACCCAATCAAAGCGACTCAAAGCTCGCAACAACTTGTCAAACAACGCGCATGTGCTACACAAAACGTAAGTAGCACCATAATATAGTAATAGCATAGGAATTTGAAATATAATAACATTTAAGCCTAACAAATTTCCTATGACAACTCCTAAAATCATTCACAAAATAATTCCGCCCTCCCATTGGGGCGGAATATAAAAGCTCAAATTAACCGCAGTGGTAAATGAAGGAGCTCAACAAAGCGTTCAACTTAAAAATAACCCGAGTAGAATTTAAATGCTCAGACGGGTAAGAACTGTGAGGTGAAGGAGTCCGGTCGCTAAAGGTGAAGGTGGATAATCATCCCGGATGCAAGGGGTTGTAAAGTCAATGGGTCAATCGGGTCCTCTATAATAGGCTCATCATCTATATCATCATAAGTATCCCATTTGACCTCAAGACTGTCTAAATCTACCTTCTCACTCTCCTTATCGCTAGACTCGTCAAGATGGAGATTCTCAAAGAGAGCCTTCAAATCACCCTCACTATCAGTGCAAGAAACATAAAGGGGTTCTAAACTATCCTTATAAAAAGGATTGTCAACCACGCTAGTGGTCTCCTCTATGTCTCCGTCAGCACTTCCTAGATTGGTTTCTAAGGTCTCACCCACCCCCTCATTTGAGTCAACATGAAGAGAAAAGTTGGATTTAAGAGATTCAAAGAACAAACCAATCAAAGAAATTTAATACCTCATTTACGGGATTCCTTGAAATCCCACTTAC
Organism: Silene latifolia; assembly: GCF_048544455.1. Taxonomy (NCBI): domain Eukaryota; kingdom Viridiplantae; phylum Streptophyta; class Magnoliopsida; order Caryophyllales; family Caryophyllaceae; genus Silene; species Silene latifolia. Next base: position 417,577,943 of record NC_133538.1, on the reverse strand, counting down.
CAATAGATTCTAGGTATGCTCGCGTAGGGTCATTCATACCCCGGAAGATAGTACAAAGACAATTGGAGTTCGAAAATGCATCTCGTCTGGGGCTCGAGCCACTCCAAAAACCTGGCTAAATAAGTACCAAAAATTTCGTTCTCTTCCTGTGGAAAGAGAAGAACGAAAGACATAATAACGGTCTCAAGCAACCGAAGCTCCTTGAGACAAGAAATAAACTAAATAAAAACAAATAAAACTACGCTGCCTCCCCGGCAACGGCGCCAAAATTTGATACCGTCGTTATGTACCAAAAATAAATACCTAAATACAACTAACAGAAGTCAGCGGCAAGTAGGGTCGATCTCCACAGGGAGGCAAAAATGAGGTTTATCTGTCTAATTTTAGTCTATGAGTACGGGTCACAATGTGGGGGTTTGAATATGATTTACGACTAAAGAGAATAAGGAAGAGGGGAATAAAAAGAAGGAGAAAACAGATAAAGAGGAACTAAAACTAAGACAGACGGTTCACCATAATCATCCCAGGCCAAGTAATCTAGGTCTCGTGTCAATGCAAATACGGTCTAAAGGGTAACGAATGTCACCTTTCGGTCCTTAATTCACCCTAAAGTGTAAACAGCTTAACTTTCGCCCTCACTGAAATACCCTATTGTTCGCTACTAGTCTTGCCTCTTCCAACCTTTCGGTCCAGGTCGAGGATCACTAAGAATTATAGGTCTAATTGCGTCGACTCAATCAGACGGATACAATTAATCGCAAACATTTAACCAACAAAGACAATACCAAAGATTAACCCAATAAATCGATTACTCTCCCTTCATAATTATGGATCACCTATAGTCTTAACATGAGAAAATTAGCTATTTACTACCATCGAATTAACAACAACAACAAATAAATAATTGAAACTGAACATAATGATAAACTGATAAGGATTGAATAAAAGCAATTATGATAATAATAAGGGAAGAAGGAATTCAAGCAATAAAGATGATTAAAAGATTAAAGAAGAATAAATAATACCAATACAATAATTGATCCGAAAAATAGAGAATTGAAGAACAAGCAGTCGTCCGTCCCTTCTACTGACTCCAGGGAATGAATGATATTTTTATTAGGTCTAAAGTACTCTTATTTATACTAAGTAGTATCCTTATTATTAACTAGATATAAGATAAGCATAGGATAAAACCTAATTATACTCGACAATAACCTTCTCGCTGTAGCTAGTACTCGATCGAGCGATTTATCTACTCGATCGAGTACTTTTCCTGCTTTGCGCACTGAACTTCAAACGGCTGCCATTTCTTCGTTACTTGGTCAAACAGGGCGATTCCGGTGGCGTTGGAAAGCTAAGAGGACAAACTTTCATCTCCAATTGTAATCACCTGAATATCAGCTGTAGAACTCGAGATATGGCTCTCCAAAGTAGGCACTAGCAATTTGAAGTTCTTCCCTTGCTCGCCTAGCTATCTTTCTTCTTTGCGCATCCCAAAATAGCTACATTCTTGCTCCAAATTCACTCTTCCTTCAAATGCATGCTAAACGGACGGTAAAAGGCTTAATTTCATTACTTTCTGGTTCATTCCTGCAAATAAGACAGAACAAACCAAAGTAGCATATTCGGGGCATTTCGTAGCAATAAACTACGATAATAACATAGAAATACGTGCATAAAAAGGCCTAAAAAGACTATATAAAATGCACGTATCATTAGCCAGCCACTCAGGGTACATTACTTCCCTGATCATTCCCATATCCAAGAGTATTTCCAATTCCTCGTTGATTGTGGCATTTCTTTCAGCTGCAAATTTTCATCTTTTCTGTTGTATAGGCTTAAAAGATGGGTCAACATTGAGTTTATATGTAATTATATCAGCACTAATTCCAGTCATATCAAAATGTGACCAAGCAAACCAAGATGATTTATTTTTAAGAAACTTTACCAGATCGGGCCTGACACTATCTGGGACGTCAGATCCTATCAAAACATACCTGTCAGGGTACTCAAGGTCTAGAATTACCTGATCTGTTTCCATTCTGGGAGGTGCTACATAAGTGCTCCTGATAGGGTACTGTAATTGCTATGCAAGGGACTTACCTACCTTGGAAGGTTTCAAGGCTGTTGTGTAGTATTCCTGGGCTGTCTTGTGATCCCCTTTGATTGTGGCTATGCCCTAGTCTGTTGGTATCCTGATACACTGGTGATAGGTTGATGGCACGGCCTTAACATTATGAATCCAGGGTCACCCCAAGATTGCGTTGTAAGACGACAGGCAATCAAGGACTCCAAATTTCTCATAGGATGAGACTCCTTCAACGTAGTTTGGGAGGCGAATTTCTCCTAGAGTGCTTCTGGTTTCTCCACTGAACCCTACCAAAACGCTGGATTTTTTGGTGATTTGGTCCTCATTGATTTTCATGGCTTTCAGCACGTCAAGCATGATCAAGTTTACTGAGCTACCTCCATCTACCAGAATCCTTCTTACTGTGGCGGTTCCGATCTGCATAGAAATTACCAGGCCATCATGATGAACATCAGGGATGCCCACCAAGTCATAATCATTGAAAGTGATTGTTGGGATATGATCTGGTTTGCAGGGTGATACGGTCCTTGGCGTCCTGGCTATCTTTTTTTGCTGCTGAACTGGTCAGGCCGCATATTTCTGATCCACCAGATATGAATTTTACTTCATATATTGGAGGTGGTGGAGGGAGGCTACGATTCTGCTTATGCTCCTGGCTCTCTTTTCCCTGATCCGCATTCCTGCCTTTCGTCTTGATCAGGTCTTTTAAGTATCCAGATTTCAACAGGTAAGCCACTTCTTTCCTTAGGGTGAAACAGTCATCCTTCGTGTGTCCAATGTCCATGTGGAATTCGCACCATTTGGAATTGTCCCTTCTAGGGTTGGGATTTTCCGTCTTCTTGGATCATCTGACTACTGGTCCCATGTTTTCAAGCCTTTGGATTAATCCTGCAATATCAACACTGAAGTTATGCTCGGAAATAGATGGAAAAACTTTAGCCTTACCTTGATACTCATGTGCTAGGTTAACTTCTGAATGGTCTGGCCTGGACTATGGAGTAGGTCTGTAGTTGGTTCCTTTTTTGCTCTTCCTATTGCTTTTTTCATAATCCTTTGGTCCAGTGGGTGATCCAAGTTTGTAGTTTTTGTCCTCTTCTAGCCTGATAAAAGCAAGAGTCTTGGCCTGGACATCTTCAAAGGTATGGCAGGGATACTTAGTGAGCTCATTGTATAAGTCACTGTGTGGTAGCAACCCCTGCCTGAATGCCTCCACTACTGTTCCAACGTCACACCTAGGAATAGATACTTTTTCTTTGTTGAATCTTGCAAGGAATGTCTTGAGAGTTTCATCAGGCTTCTGTGTAATCCGGTAAAGATCACTGGATCGCTTCTCTAACTCCCTGCTACTCGCAAACTACTGGTGGAAGTTGTTGATCAAGTTGGCGAAGGAATGGATGCTCCCAGTTGGCAGGTTGATGTACCATTGTAGAGTAGGGCCGGTCAGGGTTGTTCTAAATCCCTTACACATGCAAACTTTTCTGAATTCGCTGGGAATAGATGCAGCCATCATTTTTTGTTTGTAGAGGGCTACATGGTTTTGTGGATCTGTGGTTCCATCATAGATTTTCATGGATGGGACCACAAACTTCTTGGGTAAATCTACCTTTGCTATTTCGTCTATGAAAGGCGAATCAGCATAACTGTCAAGGGCAGCTTCTTCCAGGCTGGCAGGTACCTCAGGTATCTTCTCGAATTTTTCATTGAGTTTCTTGATTTCCTGGATTACTGCCATCATGATGGCTGCTGCAGATTCATCAGTTTTTCAATTGTCATTATTTGCCTCACCATCATTATCAACATTGATGAATTTAGAACCACTTGGGCTCCCAAAACTGGAGAAATCGATGTTTTTGATAATTGATGCAAATGGGGTTCCTGGCTGGAATCTAGAGCCTGCTCCTTGGGTTTTTTCCAATTTTTGCTTCACAGGTGACTCAGATTCTCTTAATTGCAGGATTTCTGCCTCAGTTTGGGCCACTTTTTCTATTAAGCTTTCCAACTCAGCGATTTGTTGAAGGGCTGCGTTCAACTGTTCTTCAACGGTGGGCTGGGCCATTTTTGTGAGATTTTTGAATTTCTGTAGGATAAGAAAAAAGGGTTTAAAGAGCTAGTTGCCCCATAGTGGGCGCCAATTATTTTGTATGGATTTTGCACAAGGCGAAATCAGGTCAGGGTTGATTTGGGTAGGGTTAACTAGCTCTAGTTAGTCTGTAGGTCAGGTCGCCAAGGTGGAATATAAAGATATAAATACGATAAATATAACAATAAGAAGACAAAGAATTTTGTACGTGGAAAACCCTTGGATGGGAAAAACCATGGGCACCAAGCCAGGAGAGGATTTCACTATTGTATTATGTATTTAGCACAATGGGATGTAAGTGTCTAAGAGTTGTATGAGAATATTGTATGCTCTATCTTATCTTGTGTTGTCGTGCTTCAAATGATTTCCAAATATTCCTTATATAGTCACCAGTTGAACGACTGATTGATCCTGGTATTAATGCGGAATATTTGCCTTAATTACCCACAATAATTCTCAATATCACGTCCTTAATTGCTGCTTTAATTGCGAGATCTTCCTATTTAATGATGCATGCGTATTCCTCTTATAATATGATTTCCTGGTCTAATATCGTCCTAATATTTTGACCGTTTTCCTCTCCATAGCATGGCGCCTGTCTTCATGTGTCCTGATAGCCTGACATCCTGGCACCCTCATAGTCAGGCTAAGGTGAGACATTGATCAGGGATGTCTGGATTTCCAGGCCTAACACCTGGGAATAAGGGAAAAAACCACGGGTAATAAGCCACGAGAGATTATTACTATGATCTTGAGTAGCCTGATAGAGTATTTGTATATGAGGCGTGACAGGCTAAGGATATTGCTAAATTATGTTTTGAATACAAGAATGAGAGTGATAGTACGAGTATGCCAGTGTGTCTCTCTTGTTTTTGTCTTCTCTTGTATTTATAATAGCCTTAGAAGCGGTTTTTTCAAGCTTATTTAGGGTTTCCTGGTAAATAGGACTCGTGTCCTATTTCCCCGAAAGTAGTTGATTGACCTCTTCAGCATTTCAGTCGTTGCTCTTGACCTTTTCTTCCATCATCTCCTTTTGAATAAGTCTTCTTTGATTATAAGGGCTACACTTTTATGGCCTGATCGTGCCTTCCCTGTCACCTGTCCATCTTTGATGGTGTTATCCTTATGCCTGACATGGTTTTCTTTCAGGCCAGGCCTGGTAGTTGCCTGTCCTGTGCTTTTCTCCTGCTTGGTGCATGTCTATATACTCTCAGTGCCTGACTTGAAGTACTTCCTGCTCAAGTCCTGGCTTTAAACGTTGCCTGGTCCTTGTCAGGTCAGGCGGGATAATTCTAGGCCCAACAATTGCCCCTCATCTGCTTATTCCTTTATTGGGTCTGGCCAGGAATGAGGAGATAAAAATTTAGGCCAGGCAGAGATTGTGAAGGAATATTTAACGGATCAGGAGTTGTGTTTGGTTCAGCTTCTGTAACGGCTATATTGTCGTAAATAGGGTAGATTCACAAAACCCTGGGAGAGTCATGATTAAGCTCAACCACTTGTTTTCTTGACCGTTTAATTTTGCGGCAATAAATACCTTGCTTTGTTTATTTTGCTTCCACATTCCAATCTTCTAATTTCTTCTTTCTCTTTCTAGAATTCTCTTCTGCAAAAAAAATCAATCTTCATCAAAAAATAAAATATGGCTGGAGGTAGGAGAAAGACGGCTGCTTGTAAGGCCCCTGCTGAGGTTGAGAAGGTACCTGCTGAAGTTGAGAAGGTTCCTACTGTTGTCGATGTCCCAGATATCATCCCTGAGGATGAAGTGCTGGAGGTGGTTGCTCCCCCAGAAATTTTATCCATGTCATATGAAGTGGTTGAATATACTCTTGTTAAGGCTTTGGCTGCTTCTTTCCACGAAGCTAATCAGTTGAAACCAACCTTTGAGCATTATCTGAAAGGCAGGGGTCTCATTCCTGCTGAAGCTGAGGTTTGGATCCCTGAGAGTGGTCAAGTCAGGGCTAATTGGGGTAGTCCAGGCTGGTTCTGTATTTTTTAATGGGCATTTAAGGGTGGATATCAGCTTCCCCTTTCTCCTTTTATGGCTGAAGTGATCAGGGCTATTAGGGTCCCTCTATTCCAACTCATGCCAATGGTTTAGAAAATTGTTCATTCACTTGAGCAGTTATGTTCCAAACATAAGCTGGTTATCACCCTGGAAGATTTCAAGAATGTCTACCACTTGAAGAGTCATTCCACTGGCCGGTTCAACCTTCGAGTCAGATCAAAGATGGCTCACCTGATTACTAACTTTGATCCAGGGGATGATAAGGGATGGGCTCAGACTTATATGTTTCGCAGGGCTGATTTTATTGCCCCTGACCTGGATTACCTTAATTATCCGGCTGTTGAAGGAGGTAATTTCTTTTTTGCATTGTATTTTGATTGAAGATGCTATATTTTGGGAAGTGTACTTACTTGCTTTTGCCTTTGTAATAAATGACTGGGTGAATAATCCTGATGCTGAGGGGTCGGCTGATCAGATTGCAGCTTTTATGGCGTTGCCTGAGGAGGAGAGGACATGGCCTGCCTGTCTGGGGCAAGCACCTATGCCTCGTTTCAAGAAGGCTAAATTATGTACTTATAAACCGGTGAAGAGTGCTAAAGCTCCAGGGGCTTCCTCGTCAGGGAGTAAGTTTTGTTATTTTTATTTTTTTTTAAGATTTTTGTTTTGGACATGTGTTTATATTGCTGATGTAGAGCCTTGTCGTGCAGCCACCAGGGCTTCTGCCAGGATAGCTAGTTTTGGTCTGTCCCTGGTGAAGTCAGGTGTTTCCCAAATCACAGGGTAGAAGTCTAAGAGTAGTGAGGCCACAGGGAGTGACAGTGTTGTAAAAATTAAGGAGCCTGTGCAGAAAGTATAGTTAGCATCCCCTGAGAAAGTTGTGGATGAGGGTGGTCGTCCTGAAAAGAGAAAAAGGGTAGATGAATCATCATGAGGGGTTTATGAGGTTAGGGGGGTTAGGTCTCGGTTGGATGAGGTTCAGTTTGCTAAGGAACAGATCCAGGCTCAAGTTTTTATGGTTGATGACCCTTATTACCAGTATTAGGCAGAGGATTCTTCTGCCCGTACCTTGGCTACCATGTATCATACCAGGGATTATGCCGCCAACCTAATCACCATGCTTTAGGAGGTATTTTCTTTTTGTCTAATTTTGTGTGGGTATGTAAGTGTGTTTTTTTTATGTGTGGCTTAAACGGGTATGTTTTCTTCGCCGGAATATCATTGATATGCTGAGGGGTGCCTGCCAACTGGATTCTGTCCACAGCCTTAAAGATACCTTGGATTGGGAGGTGCATATTCTGAAGAAGGATGCTGCAAAGTTTAAGGCTGAATTGGAAGCGTCAAAGGCTGGGAATCACTCTTTAATTTAGGATAATGAGGCAGGGAATGCTCGGTTGGTGGTGGAGTCTTCTAAGCTGAAATCTGCTCAGGATGCCCTGAAAGCTCTTCAGGCTAAATTTGATACTGTTCAGGAAGAGTTGAAGGCTGAGAAGAAGGCTATGCAAAAGCAGCTGAAAGTAAATGAGGATCTGGCTGTTGAAAGGGATTTGGTGTAGGGCAGGTATAAGGATGCTGCTACTTATTTCTTTTGCAGGGGTCGTGTGGATGCCATGAAGGAGCCTATCAACGTTAGGCCTTTTTGGAATCCTGACCAGGAGTTGGCCAATCTCAACACTACTTACCCTGAGCTTTGTAAACTGCACGCTGATGAGGAAGTGGACTCTCCACCATCCAAGGAGAAAAGTGGCGATGCTGAGGAAGGGGGAGATGATGAAGGAGAAGAGAAAGAAGAAGCGGAGCCTGTTGATGAGGGGATCAGTTCTGCTATAGCTTTCAAGGCTGGCTGATTTATTTTTTGTTTTGTCATGTTTTGGTTTGTTTGGTTTGGCCCATCCAGCGGGGGATGTTCCCTGGACAAACAAATTTTTTGCTTTTGGTTTTTTGAAGCTTGTTTTGTCTTACCCCAGGAGAGATGTTTCCCTGGGCAATTTAATCATTTTGGAATAAATATATCATCTTCTTTTCCCTTGACTTCTTTGAATGGCTTGACTTGTACCTGTAAATAATACATTTGATATTTTTTGTTAGAATAATGCCTGTCAAGAGGGCTTATGACCCTCATTCCGTTTTTAGGAAATGATGGCTCTGTTGCCTATCAGGAGGGCTTTTCTGAGAGGAGGGTGGTTGCCAGTCAGGAGGGCTTATGGCCCTCAGCCTGTCAGGAGGGCTTATTTGGACAAGTAGTCTGCTCTATTTCACCATTGTACTTTTTTTTTATGTACTGAACTCAGTTTAGTTTTTAGGTCGGGCAGGCATGTGCCAAATTTATTGTAGAGCATTTCAGGAATGCTTTTCAGGTTGGGTGGAGTAGCCCTGAATCCTGAATATTTGTTTAATCCTAAGTGCAGTATGTAACTAATAAAAAGAAGGCGTAAAACAAGTTTTCAGGATTCAATATAATAGGATTTAAATAAGCAGGCTAGGCAGAGCTAAAAATAACAGGCATGTTTTCAGGCAAATTGGCAGATAGCAGGAAGACATATTTTATAGGGGATTTGCTATAAGATTATAGTTAAACATATAAGGAGTTGATAGTTTTACCTGTTTCTGCTTTAGACGTGAAATAACTTTAAGTGGGAAATATTCCAGGATCTGGGGATCATTTCTCCGTCCAAAGTTTGCAGCCTGTAAGGTTCTTGTCCTACTATTGAATCAATTAGGTATGGTCCTTCCCATGTGGGAGCTAGCTTGCTTGCATTTTTCTCTCTGGTGTTAGGGAAGACTTTTCTCCTTCCTTGAATACCCTGATGTTGACATTCTTGTTGTAACTTTTGGCTACTGTTTGTTGGTAGGAGGCTATCCTGACCTTGGCTGCATCCCTAAGTTCTTCAGTTAGGATCAGGCTATCTTGCAATAGTGGTCTGTTTTCCTCTATGGTATTCAGGCTGCTTCTGGTGGTTGGTACATGAATTTCTGCTGGGATTACTGCTTCACAGCCATAGACCAAGGAATAGGGGGTCTGGCCTGTGGCTGTTTTAGGTGTAGATCTGTCAGCCCATAGGACTAAGGGGAGTTCTTCAGCCCATCTTCCTTTTCTCCTCTTTAACTTTTTCTTCAGGCGGCTAATTACTACTTTGTTACTGGATTCTGCCTGACCGTTGGCTTTTGGGTAGCCTGGGGTGGATGTGACCAGGTTAATATTCCATTATGCATAGAAATTTGCTGTCCTCTTTCCCACAAATTGTGTACCATTGTCACAGACTATTTCTGAAGGTATTCCATATCTACATATGATATTTCGTTTGATGAATGATATGACATTCTTCTCTTTGACTTGCCTGTATGAATCTGCCTCTATCCATTTGGAAAAGTAATCAGTCATTGCCAGCATGAAAACTTTCTGTCCAGGTGCTTGAGGTAACTTGCCTACTATATCCATGCCCCATTTCATGAATGGCCAGGGGGCTGAGATGGAGTGTAGTAGCTCTGATGGTTGGTGGATATAAGGGGAGAAAATTTGACAGGCATCACATTTAGAGTTGTATGCTATGCAGTCAGCTCTCACAGTTGGCCAAAATTAACCTGTCCTGAGAACTTTACTAGCCAGGCTTCTGCCACCTTTGTGATTTCCACAGTATCCATCATGTATATCTTCTATAACCTGTTTAGCTTCGTGTGGTTCCAAGCAACGCAGGTAAGGTCCAGCCTGTGACTTTTTAAACAACATGTTATTGATAATGGTGTAGGTAGAGGCTTTGATTCTTAGGGCCCTTGCTTCGTTTTTATCGTTAGGGAGTATCCCATGTAAGAACCAATCATAGTATGCTTTGGTCCAAGAAGTTGTGTCCTTATGAATGGGACAAGTTTGATCAGGCCTTTCTATGGTTGGTTCCAACAGGTGGACAATGGGTATTTTATCAAACACAGCAGGGCTGAAGTTTGTTCCCAGGCTGGCCAGGGCATCAGTCTGGGTATTTAGGTCCCTTGGTATTTGGTCAATGTCAAAGGAATTGAATTTTTTGCAAAGGTTTTTGACATACTCTAAATAAAGTACCATTTTTGAATCCTTTGCTGCATATGTTCCTTTGACTTGATTGGAAATTAAGAGAGAGTCAGTTTTTACCTTGAGGTTTGCTACACCAAGTTCTATGCATACCTTAAGTCCAGCTATCAGGGCTTCATACTCAGCTTCACTGTTTGTAGCTTTGAATTCACAACTAATAGCCTGTGCAATTAGGTCTCCCTGTGGTGATTTCAATACTAGTCCTAGGCCAGTCCCTCTCAAATTTGTTGCTCTATCTACATGTAGGGTCCATTCCTGGTCTGATTTATGGGTGTCTAGGTGGTTGACCTCTTTTACGAGGTCTGGTTCTAGGGTAGGACTGAATTCAGTTACGAAGTCTGCTAATGCATGAGACTTAATTGATGTCCTAGGTTCAAAGGTTATGTCATAGGTGCTGATTTGTACTGACCATTTTGCCATTCTGCCTGATAACTCAGGCTTTCTCATGACAGATTAGATAGGTAGGTTGGTTCTGATAATGATTGGGTTACTTTCAAAATAAGGTCTAAGTTTGGTGCAAGACATGACTAAAGCAAGTACGTATTTTTCAAGTAGACCATACCTTGGTTCTGCATCTAGGAGACTCTTACTTACATAATAGACTGGATGTTGTTGGCCGTCAATCTCCTTGGTCAGGACTCCACTTACTGTTGTCTCTGTGACAGATAGGTAGAGCGTCAGGGGTTCTCCTTTGTCTGGTTTGGCAAGTAGTGGAGGTGTAGTCAAGTATGCTTTAAGATCTTGGAAGGCTACTTCATGTTCAGGCAACCATTTCAACGATTTGTTTTTCCTGAGGAGGTCATAGAAAGAGCTGCATCTTTCTGATGATCTAGATATGAATTTGTTCAGAGTTGCAACTAGTCCTGTCAGCTTTTGAATGTCTTTGACTGACTTGGGAGATTCTAGTTCCAATATAGCTTGTATTTGTTCTGGGCTGGCTTCTATTCCTCTTTTGGTTACCATGTATCCCAGAAATTCCCCTTAAGAAACTCCAAAATGGCATTTGGAAGGATTGAGCTTCATATTGAACTTTTCCAGGATCTTGAAAGCTGTTTCCAGATCCCTGACATGGTCTTCAGCCTTTTTTTATTTGACCACCATGTCATCAATATAAACTTCCATTGTATCCCCTATTTGATCTTTGAACATCATATTGACCAAGCGTGGTATGTTGCCCCTGCATTCTTCAGGCCAAAGGGCATTGTTGTGTAGCAGTATATGCCTCTTTCTGTGATGAATGCAGTGTGTTCCTGGTCAGATAGGTGCATCTTAATCGGGTTGAATCCACTTGAGGCATCCATAAATGCTAGGAGTTCATGTCCTGCTGTAGCATCTACCATTGCGTCTATGTGAGGAGTGGAAATGGGTCTTTTGGGCATGCCTTATTGGCTAGCCAGTCAGGGTACATGACTTCTCTTATCATCCCCATATCCAGTAGTTTGTCCACTTCTTCATTAATAATAGCATTATGTTCAGAGGCAAACTTTCTTCTTTTCTGTTGCACAGGCTTATAAGATTTGTCAATATTTAGTTTATGTATAATGATATTTTCATCTATACCAGTCATATCAAAATGAGACCAGGCAAAACATGAAGATTTATTTTTAAGAAAGCTTACTAATTCTGGTCTGATGTTGTCAGGGACATCAGATCCTACCAGTACATGCCTGTCAGGATACTCAGGGTCTAAAATTACTTGATCTGTCTCCATTTTGGTTTCTGCCACATACGTTGTCCTGACAGGGTACTGTAATTGCTAGGCGAGAGACTTACCTGCCTTGGAGGGTTTTAATAACTCAGTATAACATTCCTGGGCATATTTTTGTTCACCTTTTATGGTTGCTACTCCCCATTCTGTTGGTATCTTGGTGCATTGGTGGTAGGTGGAGGGTATGGCCCTTACATTGTGGATCCATTGTCTTCCTAGGATAGCATTGTAGGAGGACAGGCAGCTCAGGACTTCAAATCTTTCGTATGAGAAGACTCCTTCCACATATATTAGCAGGTGTATTTCTCCCAGTGTATTCCTTGTTTCTCCACTGAATCCTACTAGGACATTAGACTTCTTTATGATTTGACTTTCATCAATATTCATTGCTTTAAGGACATAAAGCATGATCAGGTTTACTGAGCTGCCTCTATCCACCAGGATTCTCAGGACATGTGCAGTTCCTATTTGCATGGTGATAACCAGGCTATCATGGTGTAGATCAGGAATACCCTGCATATTAGTGTCATCAAAAGTAATTTGAGGTAAATTTCTAGGTTTAAAAGGAGATTTCATTTTTGTTTCCCTGGCAATTTTCTTTGCAGCTGAACTGGTCAGGCCACAAATCTCAGATCCTCCATTTATGAATTTGACCTCATAGATGGGTGGTGGTGGGGGCAGGTCATGTTTTTGCCTTTCTGGGTTCTTTCTTGTTCCATCATCTTCCCTGTTCTTTGTTGGCATCAGGTCTTTCAGATATCCCTTCTTTAGCAGGTAGGCCACTTGCCTGCGCAATCCCAGGCATTCTTCTGTTGTGTGCCCTATATCCATGTGGAATTCGCACCAACTTGTAGTATCCTTCCTTGAGTTGGGGCTATCTGACTTCTTTGGCCATTTGACAATGTCTCCCATATTGTCAAGTCTCTTGATTAATGCTGCAATATCAACAGAGAAGTTATATTCTTGGATAGGGGGATAAGTATAGGAGTTACCTCGTTGTTCATGTGTGTAGTTGACTTCTGATCAGTCAGGTCTTGTGTAAGGGGATGGCCTGGAACTGCTCCCTCTGTGGTTGGAACTTTTTTGTTGACTTTGTTATATCCTGAATTATTGTCAGTGTTGTCTGCCTTGTAGCCTTTATCTTCTTCCAGACGGATATAACCTATGTCTAATGCCTGGACATCTTCAAAGGTATGACAGGGCTTCATGATCATTGCATCGTAGAAGTAACTATCCAGGGGTAGCCCTTGCCTGAAAGCTTCCACGACTGTTCCAACATCACATCTGGGGATTGACACCTTTTCCTTGTTGAATCTTGTCATGTAGGATCTAATTGATTCACCAGGCTTTTGCTTGATCTTGTATAAGTCACTGGATCTCTTCTCAAGTTCCCTGCTACTGGCAAACTGATGGTTGAAGGAGTTGACCAGGTCGGCAAAGGACTTGATGCTTTCGTTTGGCAGGTTTATGTACCATTGCAGAGCAGGCACGTTCTGGGTTGTCCCAATCCCCTTGCACATGCAGACTTATTGTAGTTCACTGGGAATAGATGCTGCCAATATCCTTTGCTTGTAATAGGCTACATGATTTTGTGGATTTGTGGTCCCATCATAGATTCTCATTGAGGGAACCACAAATTTCTATGGTAGGTCTATTCTTGCTATTTCATCCGCAAAGGGTGAATCATCATAACTTTCTGGATTTGCTTCCTCAATTGGAGTAGAGACTCCAGGGAGTTTTTCAAATCTTTCATGGAGTTTTTGGATTTCCTGGAGCATGGCCATCATGATTGCTTTATTGGTTTGATCTGGTGGGGTTTCTTTCTCCTGCTTTGGACTTTGTGGAGTAGGAGTGTCAAAGTTGGAGAAATCAATGTTTCTGATGATTGAGGAGAATGGTGTGCCAGATTGAACTGTCAACTTTGATCCTGAAGTTTTCTCTCCTAGCCTTAGTTTCAGGCTGGATTCTGATTCCTTTAATTTTGCAACTTCAGCTTCAGCCTGGGCCATTTTCTGTCTCAGCTGTTCCATTTCCAACAATTGTTGTTGGGCGGCAGCCAGTTGTTGTACAATGTTATCTCCTGTCATTTCTCAAGTTTTTGTGTTATTTGGTTTTTGGGTTTTGATTATTTTTGAGCTAGATGCCCCACGGTGGGCGCCAATTGTTTTGGCAGGGATTTTACTGAACAGAAACGTCCTGCCATGGGAATTAAGAAGGGGTGATCTAACTCAAGTAGTTTGCCTGACTAATATTGCTAAGTAAATAAATAAGTAAAAAGTAAAGACACAAAGATTTTATACGTGGAAAAACTCTGGGAATAAGGGAAATAACCACGGGCACCAAGCCATGAGAGATTATTACTGTGATTTTGAGTAGCCTGACAGAGTATTTGTATATGAGGCGTGACAGACTAAGGATATTGCTAAATTATGTTTTGAATACAAGAATGACAGTGATAGTACGAGTATGCCAGTGTGTCTCTCTTGTTTTTGTCTTCTCTTGTATTTATAATAGACTTAGGAGCGGTTTTTCCAAGCTTGTTTAGGGTTTCCTGGTAAATAGGACTCGTGCCCTATTTACCCGGAAGTAGTTAATTGACCTCTTCAGCATTTCAGCCGTTGCTCTTGACCTTTTCTTCCATTATATCCTTTTGAATAAGATTTCTTTATTTATAAGGGCTTTACTTATATGGCCGATCGTGCCTTCCCTGTCACCTGTCCATCTTTGATGGTGTTATCTTTATACCTGACATGGTTTTCTTTCAGGCCAGGCCTGGTAGTTACCTGTCCTTTGCTTTTCTCCTGCTTGGTGCCTGTCTATATACTCTCAGTGCCTGACTTGAAGTACTTCATGCTCAAGTCTTGGCTTTAAACGTTGCCTGGTCTTTGTCAGGTCAGGCAGGATAATTCTGGGCCCAACAGTGATGAAGATTGAAGGGTTTCATATAATTGGCAAGTATTGAGAGAGGTAATTAGTAATATAGGGGAATAATTGATGCGTCGGTTGTTAAGTACAAAGTAAAACCGATGCACAATTTTAGCACATTTATATCGGTTATGTCATATAACTAACTCATTAGATTAAATACGTTAGTTTTTTTTATAACCGACGCATTAAATGCATCAGTTTTAAAGTAGAACCGACGCAAAAAGTGATGCTATAGGGCGAAAATTTCTTTCCCTCCACTAGTTGATACCTTTTGCGTCGGTTTATTAAGAACTAAGGTAGCTCAATAGACGCAATAGGTGTTTTTTCTACTAGTGTCTTAGATTAACTGCTCTGATATGTCAGGATTTACCCTAATATCACCCAATAATTTTTTGGCTACCCAATCTGAAGTGGCCATAGGATTGTGATATTTGACACCAGCACAACCATGACTTTGATTTCTTATATTTTTGATTGCCCAACTTATACCATTAGGGAGGACACTAGCATGAATCCTCCAATCACATTTTTAGGTTGCACATTCTGCTATGTACCTCTTCTTGTCTGCCTTCACCACAATAACATAAAACCCCTCTTGTATGCAATACTCTTTTAACCCATCCTTGAAGTGATCTTGGTGCATAAACTGCATCCATGGTCTGAGTCTTATTCCACCAAATTCCTGCTTGTCATACAATTCACCATTTTCCATGAGTTTAGAAGAATATCCCCCTTCATCATCATGCCATTCCATATTCTCATATGGATTATAACCATCATCAATATAATCAAGAGAAGACAATATCAGGTGATCCTCATCTTCCAATTCAGCCATATCAGCGTCATCATCCATCATATCCTCATCAGATGGATGAAAACTATCATCAGTTTCACTTTTAAACCCACTTCTCCCATAGACTGGCCCTTACCGCTTGCTATTGACTTCTTGCTGCTTCTTCTCTTCTTAACAACTACTGAGGTAGAGGTCTTAGGAACAAAAATGCCCCTCTTCTTAGCTGTAGGCTTTGGCATCTTAAACCTTTAGTCACTGACTTGGGTTTGACATAATTTGACTATTTCAGTATTTGAAGGGATTTGACCTAATCTTAGCCTTCTCCTAGAAGACAATGATAAACTACCAGTTTCATTTTGAGAGGGAGTTACCAGGTTTATAGAAGGGATTTCATTTTCAGTGAAAGATATAGAATTTTGGGTCACTCTAACACTTCCCGTAGGAGACAATGATGAACCAACATTATGAGAGGGGATTGTTTCATCTTCAAATGAAATAAAGTATTTTTATGGCCTTCTAAAAGGTAACCTCTCCTTGAAAACAGTAGGCATCA
This sequence comes from Silene latifolia, assembly GCF_048544455.1. Lineage (NCBI taxonomy): Eukaryota > Viridiplantae > Streptophyta > Magnoliopsida > Caryophyllales > Caryophyllaceae > Silene > Silene latifolia. Next base: position 417,561,724 of record NC_133538.1, on the reverse strand, counting down.
CGTGTGACTTCATTACCATTTGAACCACCCTTTTGACTTGGCTTTAGATTCCTAGCCAAAATAAGAACAGCTGATGGTGTAATATCACACCAATCCAAATATCAATCTCATTCTTCCATTCTAGCCTACTAAACATTTCCATTAATGACTTATCATGCTTTAAAACATGGTTTTTCATCTTATAACTATAACCTAATGATGGATTCTAGGTAGTTCGTGTAATATCTCGCATTTATAAAGACCTCACTTGACCGAGTAGACAATCCACTCGGCCGAGTGGAGGACCGAGTGGTATTTGGGTGGAGGCTGGAAGATTATAAAAGTTGGTCACTCGACCGAGTGCCCGGTCGAGTCCAATTTTACACGGGATTTGGTTTGTGGTGTGTCGCTTTCGAGCCTTATCCTTTTCAGATTTTCCCCACCTAAAATCACTCCCCCAACCTAATCCTACCACTCTCTAAACTCCTTAACTCTCTCTAAACACTCACCAAACTTATCCTCTAAGAAACCTAGTCTCGACAAGTGAAGAATTATTGCCATCTTTCCTCCTTTGTTCATCCACACCATTTGTAAGTCGATTTATACTTGGTCTCTTTAATCTTATCTTAGTAAACCTTAATTTTCCTAGTAGATTATCTCATAACTAATTAGGTTATGGGTAATTAAGATGAGTAATTAAGGGGATTAATTAGTATGTTTATTGTAGTAGATTATGGTAATGAATGTAGTAATTAATTTGTGTAGGAAGCTTCATTGAAAAGCATTTCTAGTGGTTAGCTTGAGGCTTTGTGAAGATAAGCTTGAGGTAGGGTTTTCCCTACATAGCTCTAATAATATTGATGTTTAATTATGCTTTTATTGTCATTAATTACACTTGTCTCATGGTAGTTGCATTATAACATGTTGTTGGCAATTATGCTTTGTTAGGCCCAGATTAGCCTGGCCTGACTGTAGCCTGGCCTGACCTTACAAGGCTGATTGGGGCAGACAGAGACCGGACAATTCTAACCACTGTCAGATAGATGAAAAATATTACAGGATGAATAAGCTATCTAGTCCCAGAAGAAAGGCCTGATGGTAAGCACAGAATAGCCTGGCAATACACCTAGACAGGCTGGATTAAGCTGAAAAGCAGCAAAACGATTACAACAAGATTAATGTTCATGTCCTATTCTCAAGGAAAACCAAGTCTAACCACGAAGCTATATTATCAATGAACCTGGACATACAAGAGGAGAATGAGTTGAAGAAATAATCAAAGGAGAACGAGTCAACCGAACTAATAGGGAATGTGCACTATTAATCCGGTAACAGCTCCAACAAAAGAGGAAGACGTTGAAGATCAATGTAACGTTTATATTTGTATAACTATAAATATTGTAATCTGGCAATTGTATTATTCATTCATTATTCCTTAGTGTAAAACCACTTCGCTACTTATTTCTCATTACTTTTCGAGTACACAATTACTAAAACAAATTTGTATCCAGCTTATCTAAATAATATAAATATTATTCTTTATACTTGATTTTGTCCTATTATTCATTTACAATATTCCAAACTTATAGAGCTAGATACCCAAATTACTCTCTAATCAGGCCGGATCCCTCCAGGAAAATCCTGCTAAAACAATTGGCGCCCACCGTGGGGCATTTAGTTCTTCAACCAATAAAAATTCCCTTTATCATTTTTCATTTAATATTCACACACAAAAATGGTGGAACTCACCCCAGAACAACAACTAGAAGCTGCTCTGGCCAAAATCAAAGAATTGGAGACAATCCAAGAGAAGGCGGCCCAAGGATGTAAATCGCAGGGTCAAGGAGTCTGAGTCATGCCTGAGGAAAAAATTGGAAAGTCAGGCTTCGGGCTCCAGGACCAGATTCGAACCAGGAACCCCCCATTCTCATCCATTATCAAAAACATTGACTTTTCCAATTTTGGAACCCCGGAGAAAGATACATTATTCGGCACCCCAACCATTTCCAATGATGAAACAAACAAAACTGAAGCAGCAATAATGATAGCTATACTTCAAGAAATCCAAAAACTCCACAACAAAATAGAAAATATACCAGAGTACTGCACTCGTGGTGAGGTAGAAATTGACAGCTTTGCTGACTCACCCTTTGCAGATGAAATTGCAAAGATTGACCTCCCCAAGAAATTCACCGTCCCATCCATGAGAACTTATGATGGAACCTCTGATTCACAAAATCACGTTGCTATATTCAAACAGAAGATGTTGGCTGCCTCAATACCCAGTGAACTCAGGCAGGTCTGCATGTGTAAAGGCTTTGGTACAACCCTGACCGGAGCAACATTACAATGGTTCATTAATCTCCCAAATGGAGGTATCAAGAATTTTGCAGAATTGATCAATGCCTTCAACCAACAATTCGCAAGCAAAGCAGAGAGACATGGCCAAAAGACCAAAGAACTGCTCAGGGTAAAGCAACTCCCTAAAGAATCTCTCAAAGAATTCCTGGCCAGATTTTTCAAAGAGAAGGTGGCCATTCCCAGGTGTGATGAAGAAACAGCGGTAGAAGCCTTCAGGCAAGGAGTCCTGCTTGACAACGACATCTATGCAGACTTGACCAAGAAAGCATGCCCAACCTTTGCCACTATTCAATCCATCGCCTTAGAGCATGTCAGATTGGAAGAAGATCTCAACTTCAGAACGAACTCATCCGGAGGAAAGCAAGGCTATGGGCATACTAAAAGGAAAAGCTCCTACCAGAAAGGAGGCAACCCCAGATCAGCACCCTATTCCAGGCCTGAAAGATCTGAAGTCAACATGGCACAAGAACACAAAGGTAACCTTTCTAACCTACCAACTATTCCTGAATATAACTTCTCTATTAATACTGCAGGATTAATCAAATGCCTGGAAAGTCTGGGAGATATAGTCAGATGGCCCAAGAAATCAGACAACCCCAGGAAAGACCCAACAAGATGGTGTGACTTCCATCAGAACATCGGGCACACCACAGAAGAATGCATACAACTCAGAAAACAGGTGGCATATCTCCTAAAGAAAGGCTTTTTGAAGGACTTAATCCAGCAGCCAAAGAACAAAGATGAAGGACAAAGCAAGAGAGATTCAGGGAACGGCAGAGATCCTCCTCCTCCTCCCCCCATCTATGAAGTTAAGTTCATAAATAGAGGATCATAAATCTGTGGTCTGACCAGCTCAACCGCCAAAAGAATATCCAGGGAATCCAGACTTCAGCCCCCTTCCAGGCCCAAGTCATTACCAGCTATTACTTTTGATGACTCGGACCTGCAAGGAATATCAGATCTACACCATGACAGCTTGGTAATCACCATGCAAATTGGCACAGCTAAGGTATCAAGAATCTTGATAGACGGAGGCAGCTCAATCAACCTGGTGATGCTTGACGTCCTAAAAGCTATGAAGATAGATGAAGGGAAGATCATCAAAAAATCCAGCGTCCTGGTTGGATTCAGCGGAGAAACAAAGAACACCCTGGGAGAAATCAGCCTGCCAACCTATGTGGAAGGCGTGGCTTCATATGAAAGATTTGGAGTAATGGATTGCATATCCTCATATAACGTAATCCTGGGCAGACCATGGATCCACAATGTCAAAGCAATCCCATCAACATACCATCAATGTGTGAAAATTCCAACAGAACGGGGATAACCACCATCGGGGAGAACAGAGGACGGCTCAGAATGCTACACCCAGGCTTTGAAACCATCAAAGTCGGAAAGTCCTTGCATAGCAATTAAAGTCACCTGTCAGGGAAGAATATATTGCACAAACACATCGAAACAGAGAGGTTATTTTGGATTCGAGTTCCCCGACGGAAGGTACTTATAGGTCCGATGCACCGGACTCGGTCGGACCCGATCCGGTCGACTTTCTTAAAACTAAAATGCCCTGTTTTGCTTGGTCGCATTTTGATATGACTGGTATAGATGCTGATATTATAACTCATAAGTTGAATATTGACAAATCATTTAAGCCTGTGACAAAGAAAAGAGGAGAAAATTTGCTGCAGAGAGACATGAAATCATCAACCAAGAGGTTGACAAGCTACTGGACATGGGAATGATCAGGGAAGTAATGTACCCTAACCGGCTTGCAAATGTAGTAGTCGTCCAAAATAAAAAAAAGCAAATGGAGAGTCGTGTAGACTACACCGACCTAAACAAAGCTCGCCCAAAAGATCCATTTCCCCGCCACACATCGATGCAATGGTGGATGCCACCGCAGGCCACGAGATGTTAACATTCATGGATGCCTCCAGCGGATTCAATCAAATAAAGATGCACCCTGCAGATCAGGAGAGCACGGCTTTCATCACTGAGAGAGGAATATATTGTTATACTGCTATGCCCTTCGGATTGAAGAATGCAGGAGCAACCTATCAAAGGCTAGTCAACATGATGTTCAAAGACCAAATAGGAGATACCATGGAAGTCTACATAGATGACATGGTAGTCAAGTCAAAAAAGGCAGAAGACCAAGTCAAAAACTTGGAAGTAGCCTTTCAAATACTGGAGAAATTCAATATGAAGCTCAACCCACAAAAAGGCCACTTTGGAGTCTCAGCAGGCAAATTCTTGGGCTATATGGTGACAAAAAGAGGAATAGAAGCCAGCCCTGAACAGATCAAAGCTATCCTGGAGCTAGAACCACCAAAGACGGTCAAAGACATAGAAAAGCTGATTGGAAGAATAGCGGCCCTGACCAGATTCATTTCAAGATCATCAGAGAGGTGCAAATCATTCTATAACCTGCTAAGGAAGAACAAGGACTTTCAATGGACCCCTGATCATTAGGCTGCCTTTGAAGACTTGAAAACATATCTATCCTCTCCTCCCTTGCTGGCAAAACCAGTCAAAGATGAACCCTTGACAAAGATATACGCTACCACAGCTAAACTTTGCCGGTGCGTCTTGGTCAAAGAAGCAGACGACAATAACACATCTATTACATAAGTAAAAGTCATCGGATGCAGAGATCGGTATGACTGCTTGAAAAATATGTTTTAGCTTTAATTATGTGTTGCACAAAATTAAGACCATACTTTGAAAGCCACCCTATAATAGTCAGAACCAATCTTCCTATCAAGTCCGTACTTAGGAAACCGAATTGTCCTGGACGAATGTGCAAATGGTCACCCAACTAAGCACATACAACATAATATTTGAACCAAGGACAAGCAATTAAGTCACAGGCACTAGCAGACTTTGTGGCTGATTTTAGTCCGACCCTAGAACCCGAATTCGATAAAAGAGGTAAATAAACTGACCAGCGACCAAACAGACCTAGAATTGACCCTATTTGTCGATGGTGCAGCCAATATGAGAGGCACAGGCCTAGGGGTAGTACTAAATTCGCCACAGGGGGATAAGATAGTACAGGCTATAAGCTGTGCATTTGAGGCTACCAACAATGAGGCAGAATATGAAGCCCTAATAGCTGGATTAAAGGTATATATTGACCTTGGTGTGCAAAACCTAAAGGTACGTACTGATTCCCTTCTTATTTCCAACCAAGTAAACGGAGTATATACTGCAAAAGACTCAAAAAAGATACTCTATTTGGAAATTGTTCAAATTTTAAAAGCAAAATTCCGCAATTTTAATATTGACCAAATTCCTGTGGACTTGAATACCAGGCCGATACCTTAGCTAGGCCTAGGATCCAACTTCCCTTCTTGACTTCGACAAAATACCCATCGTACATTTATTGGAACCTGCAATAAATAAACAAGATGAAATTTTTCCAATTTATGTTGCTAATTCTTGGACAAAACCCTACTATGACTGGCTACAACAGGGAATCCTTCCCCTAAATAAACAAGATGCCAGAGCACTACAAATAAAAGCTGCTTCATATACCATTATTAACAACATGCTTTTTAAGAAATCGCAGGCTGGGCCATACCTCAGATGCCTGGAGCCACAAGAAGCTGAGCAGATATTATCAGAAATCCATGAAGGATACTGTGGAAATCATAAAGGTGGAAGAAGCCTGGCAAGCAAAGTACTCAGAACAGGCTATTATTGGCCCACCTTGAGGGCCGATTGCCTGGAATTTAGCTCTAAATGTAAAGCTTGTCAAATTCACGGACCATATATCCATCAGCCATCTGAGGAACTACATTCCATATCCGCACCCTGGCCATTTATGAAGTGGGGGATGGATATAGTAGGGAAACTACCCCAAGCACCCGGACAAAAAGTTTTCATGCTAGCCATGACTGATTACTTCTCCAAATGGATAGAAGCTGATTCATACAGGCAAGTCAAGGAAAAGGATGTCATAGCATTCATCAAACACAACATCATATGTAGGTATGGCATCCCCTCTGAAATAATATGTGACAATGGCACGCAATTCGTGGGAAGAAGAACAGCAGCCTTCTGTGCTCAATGGAACATCAACCTGGTAACCTCCACGCCAGGATATCCAAAAGCTAACGGTCAGGCAGAATCCAGTAACAAAGTAGTAATCACCTGCATAAAGAAGAAACTAGAAAGAAGGAAAGGCAGATGGGCTGAAGAACTCCCTCGGTCCTCCTCGGGCCGATAGAACCACGCCTAAAACATCCACAGGCCAAACCCCCTACTCCTTGGTCTATGGATGTGAAGCAGTAATCTCGGCTGAGGTCGAAATTCCATCAGCCAGATGCAGCCTGAACACAATAACAAGCAATATACCTCTAATGGAGGACAGCCTGGACTTAACGGAAGAGCTAAGAGATGCAAGACATTAGATTGGCAAAGATATCGCCAAAGAGTTGCAAAGAGCTACAACAAGATCACAAAGCCAGGGTATTCGGGGTAGGAGACCTTGTCCTCAGGAAAGTCTTCCAAAACACAAAAGAAAAGAATGCTGGCAAATTGGCCCCAACCTGGGAAGGTCCCTACCTAATTGACTCAATAGTCGGCCAGGGAGCTTATAGATTACAAACCCTGGATGGCGAAATGATCCCAAGAACTTGGAATATTGCACACTTAAAACTATTTCACATATAGAATATATCTCCCGGTACAGGTACAATTTTCGTGTTCACACTTCTTGCCTGACCTGATGTGAAACTAAATGTATGATACTTGCCATTATATGAATAAATGCCTTATATAATCTCTTCTATTATGTGCCCAAATACTTGCCAATATTGTTATACTTATTTTTACAAATTAGAATCTTCAATACTTGTTTTACATATTGCATTTTATTTAAAACAAATCTTAAAGATTGGGGGCTACCCCACCAATATCCAACTGATACCCAATTTTCAGTTGCAAAACAGGCCTTAAAATACTGAGCTCAACTTAACATACAAACCTAGAAAATCTATTCCTGGATTGTATAACATAGATGGGTCATAAGCACTCCAGACAAGCAAAGGACGTAAGCCCTCCAGACAGGCAACAACCCCACCCATAATACAATAAACTGGCCAGATCCAGCACATAAAACTGGCCCGATCCAGTCAAATAACTGGCCTGATCCAGTAAGACATGCAATACTACAAATGCCTTATCAAAACACAAAAAGGAACCAACAAAGACCAAATATTTATTTACCCAAAAATAACTGGCCTCGCCACAAAACTAATTATCCATTCCAGGGACATTCCCCCTGGATAAGCCAAAAAATACCTAAATATTCATTCCAGGAACATCCTCCCTGGATGGGCCAAAACAAAAAGAAAAAACTCCAAACTAAGTAGGCTTCTCACCAGTATCCGACTCACAACCATCCACAATTTCCTGATCACCATATTTTCCCTTGGAAGGAGGAGAATCCGCCTCATCTTCTTGACCCATATTGGCCAAATCAGGATACTGGGCGTCCAAAGCCGCCTCATCACGGTCCGGGTCCCAATTAGCCCGATCAGAATCCGGATCCCTCATAGCATCAACCCGGCCTTTCCCAAAGAAATACGAAAGCATCGCAAGCCGCGCCTCCACTAGTTCCTTCTCGGCGCCAAGCTCCTCATTTTTCTTGGTGATCTTGCATAGCCCGCTTCTCGGTGACCAATTCCTCCTTTACAGACTCTAACTCTTGCCTGACAGCCTTCTCAGCATTTTTTGCAGCCACCTCACAAACTATAGCAGCCCTAGACGCCTCTCTAGCTGTCCCCAGCTGAGATTGAAGCACCACCTCATTACTCCTGGATGTATGTAGCTCACGGTTAACTTTATCCACTTTCTCTTCCAAGCTAGAAACCCTGGCCTGGGCATTCCTGAGTTGACAAGCGGTAGCCAACCCAACATCCAATCCCTACAAAAAATAAAATCAATCAGCCAAATATAAAAGTGACACAAAAAACACACAACAAATAAAACATCTCTTTATAGCTAACCTCCTTAGCTTGAGAAGCAAGTTCAGCAGCCTTTGTCACAAGAGAAGTCAAGATAGAGACCACCCTGGTAGAAGACTCAAGAGTATTAGCAGATAAAAGCTGGCTACCCATCTTGGCATAAAATTCATCTATCCGTGCCCGGGCAGCATCCATATCATCAATCCTAGCAGACACCTGCCTAATACTCCTGATCGGTTGAGCCTGAATAGGCTCCTTCTCTTTCTCTTTCTCCTCCTCCTCCTCTTCAGGGATGACATCTTCCCTCCTCCTTTTGAGAGCCTGTACTACCTCCGGTGATACTACCCTGGGTGGATCTTGAGGAGGCTGGACATCAGAAACCAGGATGTCAAGCGTCTTGTCACTCCCACTAGCCTCCTGGCTTTTGGACTGTTCAGCAATCCTAGCCACCCCAACCTTTAAATCTTTTGCAGTAAAGCTGGCCAGTCTAGCAGAAGACCTGAACACTGAATATATAAAGAATGCACATGAATATGAGAAGAGAAGTCATAACAAGACAATAATCAAACACAGAAACATGCAGAAAACATACAGGAAAGAGCAGTGGAACTAGGCTTGCCTTTAGGCACCCTGACAGCACTCAGCTTAGTCTTCATATACCGGGGCAATAATTCCCTGCCCAGACTAGCAGGCCAAGCCCTCTCTTCCTCAGGAATAGCGAGGAAAGCCTCTATCCTGGAAATAGCTTCCTCATCGAGGGGATCAGAGTTCCAATCAGGGGCTGCAAAAATTGTCAAATACAAAGGTGAAAACCCAAAACATCCTAATTTCGTATAATATATATTGCAAATTGACAGTACAGGAAACCTACCACTTCCCGCAGGGGGATATCTCGAGTAATCAAAGCGACCCCAGGCTCTCGGTCCAGGACAAACATGAAAGTCTTTGCCCAGCTTTTATCATCTCCAGAGTCTAGGTTAGTAATTAATGGAGACATTTTCGACTTGATTCTCAAATTAAAACGACCATCAACAGGGTTTTTCATATGATTTATTGCCTTGATATCGTTAATAGTAATTACAAGATTATATTTAGCACATAGATTTTCAATGGAATGAACAAGTTTCCAAACCATTGGCATAATCTGAAAAGGTGATACTTCCATAGCACGAATGGTATCAATCATTAAAGGAGTAAAAGGTAACTTACAACCTGCCTTGAACACCCATTTAAAAATATAGAACCAACCAGGTGACACCCAGTTAGCTCTGACTGGACAAGACTCAGGGATCCATACCTCAGTCGATTCAGGAATTATTTTCTTCTCCCTTAAAACCCTATCATAGTTTGTTTTCAATAGGTTTTCCTCAGGAAAAGAAGAATCCAGAGATTGAAGGGCAGTGAAAATAGAATCCTGATATTTAAAAGCCACAGCACGAGCAGGAGGGTCAATTTCCATCACCTCTTCTTCCTGGACGTCTGTGGGTTCAGACTCAGCAGCAGCCTTCTGGGGTGCAGCAGCTTTCTGGGGTGCAGGACGCTTTTTGGCTCCCATATCCTTTACTCTTTAATTTATTGTGATGAATTTTAATTTGGGAAAAATTATAAGTTAGCAGAGCAAGACTCCTGGGAAATAGGGGAGAATTTCAGAAGAAAGTTTAGCCAAGAAAGTGGAAGAAATTTGGTGAAGAACAACCTCATCCTAAATACCGTATTTATAGAAGGTGTATAACGGTGTAAAAACCCTAGAAAACAGAAAACTCTCAGCATGACATCACACAAATTAGCCGTTATAAGTGTTCAACGGTAACTAGGAGTCTAAGAGTCATTGAGTAAATATGATTCTTTTTATTGTTTAACCCGGTAAAGTTGACATCTCACCCCTGGCCTGATCCAGCACGGGTAAAATGTCAAGGGGCAATTGTTAGGCCCAGATAAGCTTGGCCTGACTGTAGCCTGGCCTGACCTTACAAGGCTGATTGGGGCAGACAGAGACCGGACAATTCTAACCACTGTCAGATAGATGAAAAATATTACAGGATGAATAAGCTATCTAGTCCCAGAAGAAAGGCCTGATGGTAAGCACAGAATAGCCTGGCAATACACCTAGACAGGCTAGATTAAGCTGAAAAGCAGCAAAACGATTACAACAAGATTAATGTTCATGTCCTATTCTCAAGGAAGACCAAGTCTAACCACGAAGCTATATTACCAATGAACCTGGACATACAAGAGGAGAATGAGTTGAAGAAATAATCAAAGGAGAACGAGTCAACCGAACTAATAGGGACTGTGCCCTATTAATCCCGAATGACTCAAACAAAAGAGGAAGACGTTGAAGATCAATGTAACGTTTATATTTGTATAACTATAAATATTGTAATCTGGCAATTGTATTATTCATTCATTATTCCTTAGTGTAAAACCACTTCGCTACTTATTTCTCATTACTTTTCGAGTACACGATTACTAAAACAAATTTGTATCCAGCTTATCTAAATAATATAAATATTATTCTTTATACTTGATTTTGTCCTATTATTCATTTACAATATTCCAAACTTATAGAGCTAGATACCCAAATTACTCTCTAATCAGGCCAGATCCCTCCAGGAAAATCCTGCTAAAACATGTTTCATGACATAATATGGTTTCATTTTGATTATACATATGGTGTAAGAGTAAGTATGATTAAATGTCATATAAATGGTTTGAATGCATTATAACATGTTAGGAAGTAATTACAAGAAAAGAGGTGAATTAATGAAGGATTGAACATTTTGATACATGTTATGTTTGCTGTAATTACATGATTATCCTTGTTGCACATTGATTGTGTTGGTTGCTATTTGATTTGTGTTGGAGGATGATGGAGGTTACTTGGTTGTTATTATGGAGACGGAAGGCGGTTGGGAAACCGTCTTCCGCTTGAGTCACCTCTTGGAGCTTCCCACTCCAAGGAGGATGTGCACATTTAGTACTTGAGTTTTGGAGGGACTAGTGTGGTTGAGGCACGATGTCTGACAGGGGACTCGAGTCGCTCTTGAGCCCGGTAACACGGAATTGTTTCGAGTACCTAGTGTTGGTATATGGTGTCATGGGCGTGTCCCGGCCACCGGTTATATGGAGGTGAGAAATTTGGAGAATGATTGTCATACATCTCATACACTTGTTGGATTCATGGTGGGTTGTCTTAACATTATGAGCATTTAGTCTTTCTCATTTGCATTTATTGAGCATTTATATTATTAAGCTAACACTTGGGTTTTAAAATTCTTGTGGTGTACCATATGGTGATTTCCGCCCATATGGGGAGCAGTGATTTGAAAGGTTAGCTTTGATTAGACGCGGAGGCTTGGGAGCGGTCGTCACTAGTTGTCATCACTTATGCTTGTCTAGTGTTTGACAATTTAAACTCCACTTTCATTTCGATAAGGTTGTACTAAATGGGATGGTATTTTCATCCCTTAACATGTAACTAACTATCTAACTACAATTTATCCATTTAAGTTTATCGTCTTAAATTCTTCTTTACTCGTTTGTTCGCACTACAAGCTTGGGAAACCAAGTTGTAACGCTGTCATGCATTGGGATTGCTTTGAGGAAGGATCCCGACTTATGGGGGTGTAACAAAGTGGTATCAGAGCGATGGTTTTGGGGCCTAAACTAATGAGCTAATGAACTTAGGTGTGTCAATCTAAAATGAACTTGGTTTGAGTCATAGAGAACTCGTGACAATCTTGGGAGACGTCCCAAGGTTGTACTCTTGTCTTCTTAACTTAAGTTGGTCACAACGCGTGGGGTAATTGGACGTTATTGATGCATATGATTGTTGCATATCCTTGTTTGATGATTGTGAAGTAGTTTCATGGTTAGTAACACTTGATGTGGTAACATTGATGATTGTGGTCAAGCTAGGCAGGAACATGTTGTATGTTTATGTATGAGCATGGTAAAGTGTTAAAGATGATAATTTTCAATAGGAATGCAAATTGCATGCTAACTATCATCACATGTAAATTGTATGTCGCGTCTATGCTTCTATTTTTCCATACTTGCGTTTAGGAACATGAAAATAGGGTTATATGTGGACTTATCTGAGTCGGAATGAGTAATTAGACCTTTAAGAGGTGTACTCGGCCAAGTGGAAAGAGGGACTCGGTCGACTTGAAGGCACTTGACCGAGTGCCCATGCCACTCGACCGAGTGGATCGTTTTCCAGACTCTAGAAAGTTCCTGTAAGTTGTGACACTCGACCGAGTGGAGGACCCACTCGACCGAGTGTGAGTCACTCGACCGAGTGGGCAATTTGAGGAATTTTGGGAACCTCCTATAGGTTGAGGCACTCGACCGAGTGGAGCATCACTCGACCAAGTGAAGTCCTACACTCGATCGAGTGGACTTGTATAGTGGTCAATACTATTTGTCTCTTATTGTGGGTCATGTATTGACGATTCTTATGCCTATTGAAGAGAAATTATGCCGAGGAGGAGGTGGACCGAATCATTGCACAAAACGAAGCCCTAACAGAGACCCTTCGTAACGTCACGAGGGAAAGGGATGCGGCAATGGATGCATCAGCCATGAGCACCGCCATCTCACGCCACCGACCCACCAAATACCTTGGAGTGGGTGAGCCTAACCTCTTCATGGATTGGGTGAGGGAAATGGAAAATGTTTTTGTGGTGGTAAGATGCTCCGATGAGCTCAAGGTGGAACAAGCCGCCTTCTACCTTGGAGGACTAGCCGGGGGTTGGTGGTATAAGGAAAGTGTGACACCCCCATACTCCAAGTGCCTTACCAAGACCACTTAAGGTATAAGAACGCCACCATCTCAGTTACCCGAGGCAATGATAATCAAATAGACACTAACGAAACGTACTTTAATAGTAAATAAGTTTAAGTGATACAAGCCAAACTCCAAAATCTGTAAAAAGGAAATACAAGGTTCTCAAAACTGTCAACTACTAAACAACTACAAAATGTTCGACACAGCGGAAGACTTCTAAACTGCAACGTGATGACTCATCCCAGCTATCCAATGCGCATCGTCTCATACCTGCTCAATAACTGCTCACCACCCCCGAATGGATCACCACAGTTTTTAAAACATTTAAACGGGGTCAGTACTGATTACATAAAACAAATGCCACAATGAAACAGAAACACAAACAGTCCAAATAGCTCAAACAATCTCCAGTCTCCATCTCCAATCTCCACATAACTGACTACACACAAAAGTGTGTAGCCCTGCCAGAGTACCCATCGCAACAAGTACTCCACGCCGCCAGTGGAGGACCGCAGCCGTACCCATCAAATCCCCGCTCATCTCCATCGAGCGATAAACCCAAATTCATTAATGTGCGCATCCCCTCTGTGACGGGTTCCACAGAGGGCGAATCAAGGGCATGAAGCCACTCCCGCAAGTGACTCCACTCAGCCAGGGACGCACCCCGAAGATCACAGACAGTTACACAATCAATCAACAATATACTATCAACAACACCAAAACCAATCCAACATTATAATTACTCAACAATCACAGCAACAATCACCAACAACTTATGTAGCCAATACTCAGTAGGGAAACCCTACCTGGAACAGCAATCACCAAGATCGTCACAATTAGCTAATCAACATCGTCCTTCACTGAAATTACTTTCTATCAAACATACAATCATACAATCACACTCTAACATCAATAATACTCCCCAAACCCCCCAAATTACCCAATTAGGGTTTCAACCAACTTTAACAAAACATTATAAAAATTATATAAAAAGCTTACATTCGACACAAGGATCGCAACGGCGTAAAGAACAAGATGATCCGACACTTCTAGCCTTGGAGATTTGTTAACAATGCGAGGAACACACTTACGTAACTTCTTTTCTTCTCAAAAGGGGTTTTTAGAATGATAAAAGAGATTAAGAAAGATGACGGAGGCTTTATATACTAATCCCGAATTATTAACAAAACCCGTCAAAATCACCCATAAAACACTTACTCGATCGAGTAATTGACATACTCGATCGAGTGCCACACGTACTCGATCGAGTACCCATAAGGTAGACTACTGTTTTACGTAAAAACATACTTACTCGACAGAGTAAGCCCCACTCGATAGAGTACCCATAGACATATAAAACCGTAGTATTACAGTCTTCCCTCCTTAAAAGGAACTTCGTCCCCGAAGTTCAACCCATACATAAAATCAATCATACTAGCTCGATTAAGACACAACAACGCAACTACGAACTCAAAACAAAACCCCAACCTATAAAACATGAACTCTTAACACCAACTCTACCAACTATGCCTACCTCCACAACACGGCTCACAATATCGTATCGACTACATCATAGTCTTTATCCACACCAACTCCAAACACTACCAACTACTATCCACAAATGCTGCTAGCCTCGTAACATACTGTCCACTAGAAATGCGATATCAAGACACTCATAACATCAAACGGAATGTTACATTGTACCACCCTTAAAAGGAACTTCGTCCTCGAAGTTTACTCATACTCATAAACATCATCATCAAACTGTCAACTCTTATCGAAGTATTCTCCCATTCCTAAACATCGAACTACTACAAGCACGGTCATGACCTTTTAACAATATCAACCACAATACAAATCCATCCATTATGCTACATTAACGCTCTACTTCTAATTATACTACAACATGCACAACGATCAAAATCTCTTTTATAGCATCCTACTCCTCTTAAGATAAATGTTACATCCTCGTAACTCACTAATACGAAATCCTTAGCTATATCTTCTCATTATCCTCATAACCACCACATGTCAAAGATAGCCGCCTATAATCTAAACACTCACCATTCCTATATCTAAGGCTCTCTTACTTAACAGTTCTCATACCTCAATTCACTCGGCACACCGCCTAACCTATACCACAAAATCTTTAGCTTAACCAAAACTTCAACTGTTCCGTATCACCGCCAAAACGACATAGTCCTCCATACATGCACCTATCTCCACACTCAAAACTCACGATCCACAATTATTACACACACTCACACTAGGTCCTCAAGTTCTCCCTTTTATTACCACAAACTTATCCACAACTTACCATGATACTAATGTCCAACACCCTATACTCACTGTCTCAACAAAAGATTATGGACCACCTACAGCTTTCAGATTTGTACAACACATGTTCCACGAATCACTTGCCATTACTAAGTCAACTAATGCCTCCTCTAAAAGAACATCATAAGTACTCCAACAACCTCTCACAACTGTGTCCCATCAACAGGATATCACTATACCATGATAACAACGAAAACATACACAACTCTCTTCCATATCATACTATACCCTTACTCCCAAACTAAAACTGGTAAGAAACATCAATAAACAAAACAACCATCTATATGTACAACCCGAAACTCACAGGAAGCAACATCAAACAAAACAACAATCTATGTATAACTGGTATGTACTTTCAAAACTCGAATCGTATTCATCCCGCCTACTCACCATAACCGGTGACGGCATCACAACACCGCCACCAACAGCCGCACCGCAGCGCGAAAATACCCGCTTCACAACACGAAGTACCGTGCCTGGATCACCACCCGAGGCACAACAACAACATCGATAGACATCACAACCACATACAATTCCCATAAACACTGACTCGGTATAACTTTCTAGACAAGAAAACTTACTCAAAACTGCTTTACTGGCTCATAGCACAACATATTATACGGAATAAATAGACAAGAATCTCATGAATATCATCCATGCCTTTTTATGGAATAAACATATATTAGGAATACACATACTAGTATAAGTAGCCATGCCAGATCACCCAAACTATCACTTTTGAACATCATTCCATTAGGTTACCGTATCCAACATATATTACAGAACATTTAGATAACAACTTTATGACTATCACACCATACCACTTACCGTGAGGTCAGAACCTCACACAAACGTTTATACACATCATAGACCCATAATCACATCCAACTAGTCAATCCTGATCACGTAAGTTACCACTTGATAAAGGTTACCTCTCGCCCGAGCTTAATTCGTATGCTCCTGTGACACCCCCATATACCAAGGAGCCTTAACAAGACCTTCCCTAGCATATAAGGGCATCCCCATCTCGGTTGCCCGAGGACAGTAATGATCAAACATGATGAAACAAACTAAGATAACAAAGATAAAACTGGGACTACTGCCAACTAGGTGATCTACACATCTGTCACGAATCGTGAAGGACTCATCCCGCCAAGTATCCAGCTATCAACCAAGACATCACCTGCTAAGACCGACTGCTCACCATAAGGGATCACAGCAGACACAATAGAAACAAACAAGAAGGCAAATCACACAAGGTCAGTAACTGAAGAGACTCATCAAACACTAACATAACAAAGCAAACACAACATCACACACACTAGCTACATCTCCGCCAATCAATCATCGTCACCGACTGTCCACTGGACCAGCCCTGCCAGTGGGGGACCGCAGCCGTTCCCACCTAAGCCCCGCTAATCATACCGAGCGATAACCCTGTCCCATTAATGTGCACATCCCCTCCCGTGGCGGGTTCCACGGAGGGCGAAACTAGGACATGAAGCCACTCCCGCAAGTGACTCCACTCAGCCGAGGACTCACCTCGAGAACCAGAGACAACAACCACAGACAGTCGTATCACAACAACGATAATCAACACAATACAAACCAACTAATTACAACAACCAATCAACCATATCAACACCACAACAATCAACCCACAACAAAAGACTCACTAGACAATCTACAGTACTGAGTAGGCGAACCTACCTTTAGCACACCGCAGCGATTCCACTTCCGATCACAAGATCGCAAACAACCACGCAACAACCTATACAAATAGTACAAACATCTATCACGACCACCATAACCCTAAATGAGAACAATAACGACAAAAATGATGATGATGACATACCTACGCATAGTTATCCGGCATCAAGACTACTACCCGACTCAGGCCACCTACCCCCATGGCATAAGCATCCTCAAGGACCTCAAGGAAGGAACTATGGTGAAAGAGAAGGAAGAGTGATGGCATCTAGGTTTAGGAAAAGAATGGCGGAAATGATTTGCGGTTTCTCAAAACACGATATATAAATCCTCGCTGTAAAGACACTACTCGATCGAGTAACTAACTTACTCGATCGAGTGGCCCTTACTCGATCGAGCTTCAAGGCTACTCGATCGAGTAACCTCGACTAGATCGAGTACCACACACCCAAAGCTTGCTACGTCACAAGTCATCGCTCGTAAGGTTTCCTTAAAGACTAATACATGTCACTAAGGTCGATCAACGTCAGTCAACGGGTCCCTAAAAGGATGGGTATTACAGCTCCTCATAACATATTCTCCCATTCGCATACCATCACCTCCTGCCAATTATAACCATACCATTAATATTCAACTACTAGCACCCGTCTCATATAACCACATCTTATACTTCCTCTCAAACGTACATATCAATCCGGCCTCTACAAAATCAACCTCTTTTGAATTGCTATCCTTCTTATCAATCATCACACTTAACCACTAGTGACAACACCACAATACCCCCACTGCTCGTATAACAAACCTTTTACATTCATCTCTAAGCCTCACGGTTTCTTTCCTATCTTTGGTTAACATCCCAAATAACGAACATCAAATCCATCAAAAAAATTAACCTCAACACTATTCCCAATTCCATCCTTAATTGCATCGTCACCCAACTCACCACCAGGATATCATATCGTGTAAATTCTTTACTCAGCTTCTTATTTTCCTTAATTTCTCGAAATTTATGACTAATCATATTGTCCTGAAACTCCTACATAACCATTAACAAACACCCTCATAATAGTATCATACATCTGGACGATTCCTGACTTCTATATCACATAACTCCGATCGACATCTTTCTCAGCTTACTTTTATCCTTCTTATCTCTTTACACTCAACAATACCAATTAATGGTTCAACTCCTTATTCCTTCTACCTAACTCTTTAGTGCTCCGGTTACCTTCTCATCGCTCCAAAACTCAAATCCCATTATTTTATATCAGTATCATCTCACTCTTTCTTACTATAGATCTTCTCTTATCATGCTATCACTCACACTTATCTCAAATCAGTCCAGACCATCTCATGCTATCACTCACACTGATCTCCAATCACCCCCTTTTTTTCTAGAATCCCAAAACTCATTTCCTAACTTTACTTCCCCAAGGAAATCACACATTAGTTTCACCTCTTGATAATGCAAATTCCCAAACTCACTCACTATCTGCAACTCCACGTCGCGACATGTCTCCATTAAGTTATATACGACTCTTCTCAATCCCTCTAAAACGACCTTTCACTATATATATTCTTAACCCACATGATTCCTAACCATCTCCCTCCATAATTCTTTATACATCTCAAGTTGCCACTATCCACATCCTTCCTTTCAATCTTTTCATTCTCACGTTCCTTAGACTCACATCATCCCTTGCCCATATTCACTTACTTTTACATTACTTAACACACAATCATATCACTCATCTCACCTCACAAAACATGCTCCATACCTTAATAAGCCTTACCAATCTTCCTTTTCTTTTCCACTACCTATCACAACCACATATAATTCATGTCCTCCCCACCGAACTCATACTCACCACAGGTGCCACTCCTTACATCATAAGATTGGGTAACTTATGCATCAAGACCGACACACATGTAAAGCAATGCATAAGGAAGTAAAAGAACACCTTTGAATTAAACATAATAGGCAACAAAGTCAAAAGATAAGCATATGACCCAAAACAGGGGTCACTAGATCGAGTACAGGTCACTCGATCGAGTAAGTGACTTACTCGATCGAGTAGGTGAAGGTCAGAGACACGTAAAACAAATTACCAGGGCTACTCGATCGAGTAAGGGTTACTCGATCGAGTATCAAGAGGTGCACTCGATCGAGTGAGGGCCACTTGATCGAGTACCCTATGCATTTCGGTCATAACTCACTCATTTCTTGGTCATTTTGGGCGTTTGACCTATCGTTAGAATCGTAAAAGAACAAGCTACCACCTCTAATTGGAATCACATCAAAATCATATATATCTCAAGTTATAACAGTTTAAAGACAACCTCTCTATAAACAGACAACATAACTATTTGTTTTTCTCTTTCAAACAACTTAAACATCAACAAGGTGAACAAAAGCGACTCGATACTTTTAAAACCATCATCCATAACCACATGTTACTACCTACCAAGAACCAAACAATAAAATCTATCATGCTCGTATAACATTCAATTTATCAATCATGTACTACCCGCATGTTTTAACTTTATAACTTTTCGTAAAGCAAAGCATACTCATACATTAAGAATCCTATTCCCATGTTACTAATACAACTCTATTACAACTCCACTTCGTCACGTAAACATATTCTTAATTACGAAATTCATATTCTCATGCAATTGTCACTCCATCTTTTCCAATTAATTCATCCAACATGTGCATATGAAACAGCAGTAAACAAATATATGACTTCATTATATGACTTTACGCAAACACATTATACGTATACGACACAACATTCCTATTCACAGTTCCTTATTATGCCAGATCATAAATCAGCCATCATGTCATTCATATATCCAACCAACAACATATATAATCATATCATCATCTTCCTTCACTACACATCTCCTATCCTCCATATACATGCATCCACCGACTCATACAACTCAATACTATATGAATACATAGCACACAAGGTAAACACATACCGATCCTGACTCATATTCCATGGTGACCGGTTCAAAATTGTAGGGCGAATTCGCGACTTTAGGACGTCTCCCAAGTCTTTGCAGTAGCTCCTACAATTCCAACCCAGGTTCATTTTAGTTTGACTCCCTATGTTCATTACGTTCATTGGTTAAGGGTTTCAGGATCGTCGCTCTGATACCACTTTGTGACACCCCTATACTCCAAGTGTCTTACCAGGACCACTAAAGGTATGAGAACGCCACCATCTCAGTTACCCGAGGCAATGATAATCAAATAGACAATAACGAAATGTACTTTAATAGTAAATAAGTTTAAGTGATACAAGCCAAACTCCAAAAACTGTAAAAAGGAAATACAAGGTTCTCAAAACTGTCAACTACTAAACAACTACAAAATGCTCTACACAGCGGAAGACTTCTAAACTGCAACGTGATGATTCATCCCAGCTATCCCATGTGTATCATCTCATACCTGCGCACCACCCCCGAATGGATCACCACAGTTTTTAAAACATTTAAACGGGGTCAGTACTGATTACATAAAACAAATGCCACAATGAAACATAAACACAAACAGTCCAAACAGCTCAAACAATCTCCAGTCTCCATCTCCAATCTTCACATAACTGACTACACACTAAAGTGTGTAGCCCTGCCAGAGTACCCATCGCAACAAGTACTCCACGCTGCCAGTGAGGGACCGCAGCCGTACCCACCAAATCCCCGCTCATCTCCATCGAGCGATAAACCCAAGTTCATTAATGTGCACATCCCCTCTTTGACGGGTTCCACAGAGGGCGAATCAAGGGCGTGAAGCCACTCCCGCAAGTGACTCCACTCAGCCAGGGACGCGCCCCGAAGATCAAAGACAGTTACACAATCAATCAACAATATACTATCAACAACACCAAAACCAATCCAAAATTATAATTACTCAACAATCACCAACAACTTATGTAGCCAATACTCAGTAGGGAAACCCTACCTGGAACAGCAATCACCATGATCGTCACAATCCTAATCAACATCGTCCTTCACTGAAATTACTTCCTATCAAACATACAATCATACAATCACAATCTAACATCAACAATACTCCCCAAAACCCCCAAATTACCCAATTAGGATTTCAACCAACTTTAACAAAAAATTATAAAAATTATATAAAAAGTTTACCCTCGACACAAGGATCACAACGACGTAAAGAACAAGATGATCCGACACTCCTAGCCTTGGGGATTTGTTAACAATGTGAGGAACACACTTAAGTAACTTCTTTTCTTCTCAAAAGGGGTTTTTAGAATGATAAAAGAGATTAAGAAAGATGACGGAGGCTTTATATACTATTCCCGCATTATTAACAAAACCCGTCAAAATAACCCATAAAAAACACTTACTCGATCGAGTAAGTGACATACTCGATCGTGTGCCACACGTACTCGATCGAGTACCCATCAGGTAAACTACTGTTTTGAATAAAAACATACTTACTTGACAGAGTAAGGCCCACTCGATAGAGTACCCAGAGACATAGAAAACCGTAGTATTACATAAAGAGACGCTATGAGGGACTACTATGATGAGAGGGGTGAGGCCGCAATTTCATGGGCCGACTTCAAGATGGAGATGAGGAATGACTTCATTCCCAAGCACGTTATATGTAAACTCCGGGCGGAGTTCGATAGGTTCGTAATGACCGAGGCAATGACGGTGCAAGACTATATATTCGTTTCAACGAGCTCGCCACCTATGTGGAAGACCTTCATCTTAGCCAATCTTATTTGGCCCTTAAATTTGAAGGGGGATTGACCATCAAAATTTTTGAGAAACTTCCGCCGGGTGAATTGTCTAGTGTGAAGGAAGTATATGCTAGGGCCGGAAATGCAGAGAGGCTTCTCAACATGACTAAGGATGCCAAGGAAAGGTTCAGAGAGAAGAGGAAGACCGAAAGTGAAGGCGGGGGAAACCAATCAAAGAATTTTAACTACAATCAAGCTAAGTCATATTCGGGAGGATATCAAGTGAGTGGCTTTGGGAAGTCGGGCGGATATGGAGGAAGGGCCGCTAGTGAAGGTGGTGGTTTTAGATGCTATAATTGTGGTGACCTTGGCCACAAGAGGAATGAGTGTACTAGCACTCCAAAGGGCCCCAATCGGTGGTTTGGGAAAGGAAACTCTTACCCCACCCATTCCCAAAGTGGAGCTAGCAACCGAAACTCGGGAGCATGGAGCAACCAAAGGAATGCCAACTCGACCTACAATGGCGGAAACAACGGTGGAAATTTCAACCGGTAAGCACCATCAAGGGCAACAAGCTACATTGGAGGCAACACTTCGGGGGGCTAGGCCAACCAACTCCGCAAGCACGGTGCAAGGAGAGCCCAAGGCTAGTAGCAAACTCTTTGCCATGGACAAGAAAAGCGCCGAGGAGGATGCTCATGTGGTCTCTGATACATTTCTTATTAATTCTCATCCTTGTTTCGTTTTATTTGACTCGGGTGCCACGCAGTCTTTTGTGTCCAAGAGTCGTGTGTCGACCCTAGGTTTCGGAGAGGGAGAATTAGCCAATGACGATGTGTCCCTACCTTCGGGAGAATCTATTGTGTGTTCAAGGGTGTATAAAGAGGTGTCGGTTTTGGTACATGAGACAAATTTTCCGGTAAATCTTTTTGAATTTCCTATGGAGGGGGGAATGGATTGGCTAAGTAAGCACAAAGCAAATATAGATTGTCACCAAAAGAAAATGGCTTTGAAAGGACCCAAAGGTGATAGGGTGTCATACAAGGATTACTTGGTCAAGCCCAAGTTGAAACTCATTTTGGTGATAACCTTAAAGACATGTTTGAATAAGGGTTGTCCTATGATTTTATGTCATGTGTGGGACACTAGCATGGAGAGGCCGCAAGATCAAGAGATACCGGTGGTGGAAGAATTTGAGGATGTATTTCCGGAGGAGTTTCCCGGATTACCTCCACCAAGGGAAGTAGAATTCGAGGTTGACTTGAAACCGGGAGCGGGACCAATCTATAAGGCCCTGTACCGGATGGGTCCAAAAGAGTTAGAGGAATTGAAGAAGCAACTTTGGGAATTGTCGGATAAGGGGTACATTAGACCTAGTGTTTCGCCTTGTGGATCACCGGTTCTATTTGTGAAGAAGAAGAACGGGACTTTGAGGTTATGTATCGACTATCGGGAGTTGAATAGCATCACCGTCAATAACAAGTATCCTTTACCAAGAATCGATGATCTATTTGACCAACTTAGTGGAGTCGGAGTATTTTCAAAGATTGACTGAAGGACGGGCTATCATCAATTGAAGATTAAAGATGAGGACATTCCAAAGGGCATTATGAGTTTGTAGTGATGCCATTTGGGTTGACGAATGCCCCAGCCATGTTCATGGATCTCATGAATAGGGTGTTTAGTCCGTACTTGGACAAGTTAAGTGGTGTTCATAGAAGATATTTTGGTCTACTCTAAGACCAAGGAGTAGCATGAAGAGAACTTAATAATCGTGTTGCAAACCTTAAGGGAGCACCAATTATATGCAAAGCTTAGTAAGTGTGAGTTTTGGTTGGAGAAGTTGGCTTTCCTAGGCCATGTGATATCAAGGGAAGGAGTTGTCATGGATCCTACAAAGATTGAGGCCATGTCTAAGTGGATATAGCACCCAAGAATGTGGCGGAGATTCGATGTTTCCTAGATCTAGGTGGGTATTATCGACGATTCGTGAAAGAATTCTCCAAGATTCCTAGGCCTTTGACATCATTGATGAGAAAAGAAAATGTTTAAGTGGGACGGGAGTTGTGATACGGCCTTCTTGACCCTAAAGGAGCGCCTAACTACGGCCCTAGTGTTAGCCTTGCCGTAAGGGAGTGAAAATTTTGAGGTGTATACCGACGCTTCAAAGAATGGTTTAGGATGTGTGCATATGAAAAATGGTAGAGTCATTGCTTATGCATTGCAGCAATTGAAGTCCTATGAAGAGAATTACCCAACACATGATCTAGAGTTAGGAGCCATTGTCTTTACCTTGAAGATTTGGGGGCACTACTTGTATGGAGCAACCTTTAAGATATTTTCAGATCACAAGAGTTTGAAATACATCTACACCCAAAAGGAGTTGAACATGAGGCAAAGAAGATGGATTGAACTCATTGAGGATTATGACATGGAGATAGTATACCATGAAGGGAAAGCCAATGTGGTGGTCAATGCCTTAAGTAAGAAGTCGGTGCATTCCTTGTGTACCGCTTTGTCCACGCTAAGATTGAAGGAAGAGGTGAAGAAGATGGGCATTTAAGTGATAAGAAAAGGGGATGCAATCGGGGACTTGACCTTAGAACCCGAATTGTACGATGAAATTCGAGAGAAGCAAGCAAGTGATGTGAAGATTCAAGAGTGGAAAGGAGTGCTAGAGAGGGGTGAGCTTTCAAGGTTTGAGTTATATAAGGACGGAAGTCTTCGATTTAAAGGGAGGTGGAGCATACCAAATGATGAGGAACTTAAGAAGAAGATCATTAATGAAGCACATAACACACCTTACTCGGTACACCCGGGTGGTGATAAGTTGTACAAGGACCTTAAGAAGACCTTTTGGTGGTCAAACATGAAGAGGGAAGTGGCGGAATTTGTGGCAAGGTGCTTGACTTGCCAAAGGGTGAAAGGAGAACACAAGAGACCGTAAGGGAAAGTTCAACCACTAGAGGTGCCGGAATGGAAGTGGGAGTCAATATCTATGGATTTCATAGTGGGGTTACCAAGAACACAAAATGGGAACAACATAATTTGGGTCATTGTAGATAGGTTAACCAAATCGGCTCATTTCATTGCAATGAAAGACACTTGGAGCAAAGTGAAATTAGCAAATGCATATTGCAAATATGTGGTCAAGCTTCATGGATTAATGAAGGATATTATGTCGGACCGTGATTCGCAATTCATTTCAAGGTTTGGCATGAGCTTAAAAACTCTTTGGGTACTCAATTGAAAATGAGTACGGCCTTCCACCCGGCAACGGATGGGCAAACGGAGAGAACCATCCAAACCTTGGAATACATATTGAGAGCTTGCATCTTGGAGTTTGGGGGCTCTTGGGAAGATAGGCTACATTTGATCGAATTTCTTATAACAATAGCTACCATCCTAGCATTAGCATAACACCGTTTGAAGCCTTGTATGGGAGGAAGTGTCGAATTCCGATATGTTGGGATCATAGTACCAAAGACATTTTTTTGGGTCCTCAAATCATTCAAGATATGGTTGACCAAGTCCATGTAATCCGAGAAAAGATGAGGGCGGCACAAGATAGGCAAAAGAGATATGCCGACTTGAGGAGAAGTGACATTGAATTGGCGGTAGGAGATAAGGTGTTACTCAAGGTTTCACCCATGAGGGGAGTAATGAGATTTGGGAAAAGATGCAAGTTGAGCCAAAAGTTCATTGGGCCTTATGAGATATTAAGTAGAGTCGGGGAAGTGGCCTACCGTTTAGCAGTTCCCCAGGCCTTGGACCGAGTTCACAATGTCATTCATGTGTCTCAATTGCATAAATACATTAGTGACCCTTCACATGTACTTGAGGCGGAGATGATCGAGTTAGATGATGCTTTAACATATGTGGAAACGCCCAAGGAGATCCTAGACCTAAAGGTAAGGAAGACAAGACGTGGTGAAACTGTATTGGTAAAATTATTGTGGTCTAACCATCTATTTGAGGAGGTCATGTGAGAGGCCGAGGAAACCATGAAAGAACGATACCCTCACCTTCTTGCACAGGTATGAGTTTTATTACGAGGTCGTAACCGTGTTTCTAGAGGGGTAGGGCGTATTACGCAAGTACAAGTAGTACAAGTTTTCATTATTTCTTCTACTTAGTTTGTCATCACCTCACCTCATAGCATTTTGGTTGGTCATATCATACTAGTCTCATGTTGTTTCGACCTACCGCCGTGCACCCTTGGGGCATTAAGGGACATAGAATTTTGGTAATTATAGTGTCGGGTGTGAACTTCGGGGACGAAGTTCTTTTTTAAGGGGGGAAAATTGTAATACCTCACATTTATAAAGACCTCACTTGACCGAGTAGATCATCCACTCGACCGAGTGGAGGACCGAGTGGGATTTGGGTGGAGGCTAGAAGTTTCTGAACATTGGTCACTCGACCGAGTGATCATCCACTCGACCGAGTGGAGCCCCACTCGATTGAGTGGACGGGCCACTCAACCGAGTGCCCGGTCGAGTCCAGTTTTACACGGGATTTGGTTGGTGTTGTGTCGCTTTCGAGCCTTATCCTTTTTCAGATTTCCCTCACCTAAAATCACTCCCCAACCTAATCCTACCACTCTCTAAACTATCTCTAAACACTCACCAATCTTATCCTCTAAAAAACCTAGTCTCCACAAGTAAATAATTCTTGCCATCTTTCCTCCTTTGTTCATCCACACCATTTT
Organism: Silene latifolia; assembly: GCF_048544455.1. Lineage (NCBI taxonomy): Eukaryota > Viridiplantae > Streptophyta > Magnoliopsida > Caryophyllales > Caryophyllaceae > Silene > Silene latifolia. Next base: position 417,535,138 of record NC_133538.1, on the reverse strand, counting down.
TAAGTCGAGTTATACTTGGTCTCTTTAATCTTATCTTAGTAAACCTTAATTTTCCTAGTAGATTATCTCATAATTAATTAGGTTATGGGTAATTAATATGAGTAATTAAGGGGATTAATTAGTATGCTTATTGTAATAGATTATGGTAATGAATGTAGTAATTAATTTGTCTAGGAAGCTTCATTGAGGATCATTTCTAGTGGTTAGCTTGAGGCCTTGTGAAGATAAGCTTTAGGTAGGGTTTTCCCTACTTAGCTCTAATAATATGGATGTTTGATTGTGCATTTATTGTCATTAGTTACACTTGTCTCATAATAGTTGCATTATAATATGTTGTTGGCAATTAGGGTTCGTGACATAATATGGTTTCATGTTGATTATACATATGGTGGAAGAGTAAGTATGATTAAATGTCATATAAATGGTTGGAGTGCATTATAACATGTTAGGAAGTAATTACATGAAAAGAGGTTGTGGACATGGCCCACCTACAAGCCCAGCCAATCTGTGGACGTATAGCGGTCTTTTGAAAGCCACGCTCGGCGGCGTAAAAATGCCTTCGACCGGATCGTTTTAGATCGGTCAGTTTCATCTCGTTAAGGGTCTCGAAACGATTAGAGATGTTTTGAGTCGCCACCAAGCATTTATGGGATGCCTGGAACCCGTTTGAATTCCACTTTATACCTCGGTCAAATCGAAGCACAAAGCAGCGTTTGACATAGGTACTAAAGATAAGGAAATCGTCCCTCTTTAGCATCATATCTATAGAATGACTCTCGTACGCCCTGGATAAGGTCGTCCACTATCCAAAGTTTCTGAGTAAGAGGTGAAGGTACATATTGGGAAGCCCTTTAATCAGACAACCAATCCCGTCCGCGTTTAGCGGCCTCTACTGATCGATCTTGGTTGGTTGAATGCAAAAGTTGATAAAACGGTTTAAATGCATGAATGCGCATCCAATAATTTAAACCTAACATCTGAGAGTTTTCTAAGTCGGTTGATTTAATCCAAGTATCAAGTATAAGATGTCGAGTTGGATAAATGGTTGATTTGCATGCAAGACGGAAATTAAGCATCCATTTACCGTATTAGGTTTAGGGTGCATAACATGGTCCATTTGTCTTGGTAAGGCATTTTGCAAATATGGTTTTGAATAATCGAATAGTCATCTGATCCGTCCTATATCCGGGTTAACCGGAGTCGGGATCGTCCTAGACTAATGCTGGAAGGGAACAGGCCCTATACCAGACGGCTATAAGAGGCGCGAGCCAGCCGGCGGTGTAAGGGGCCTCCCTCTGGTTTTGAAAATGAGGAAGAAAAGGCTTGCTTGAGGCGCGGGTTAGCCAACGGTTGTATGCCGTGTTCTGACTTTTTAGAAAACGTTATAAAACGTGTTAAAAATGGGTATTTGAACCCGGTTTGGTTTTGAAAGGGTCGTTTAGACCGCATTTGTCGATTTGAAGAACTAGACTCGAACAATCATCATTATTTGATAATATTCGGTGTCGGGTTCGATTTGACAAACTTGACATGAATAGTTTTGAAAATGATTGTGGACTAGTTGTTTTAAGTCCATTTTGAATGTAATTAGTCGATACTCGTCATCGTACCCGGGTTAAAATCCGGCATGGTATGTAGAACCAAGGATGATTTTGTGTTGGTGACTAATATGTTTGCTTGAAAATGTAAAGAAATGAAATAAAAGGCTTTAAAATACCTTTTAAATGTCATTAACCAAATATTATCACCGAAACACGGATTTAACCGTCATGGTATGAAGAACCAAGGGTGAAAAATGCTTTATGGTTACAACATGTGAAATGAAACAAAAAGGTTTCGAAAATACTTGAAATGGTAAAAACTGATTACAAGTATGAAAAATGGGTTGAGGGAAATGACGAGAACAAACATGGTTGATCTCTGGTCTAAACACCCCATTTAGGCGCGAGCCATTTGGCGACCTAAGGGGCTTCTGCCTCGGACCAAAAATCCGTTTTGGCTCGTTTATCCCATGTTTTGGTTCATGTTATGCATGTTTTAGCATGTTAGAATCATGAAACAAATGAAAACATAACAAAGGGTATTTTTACACCCTCATACTTACATGTTTGGTTATGGCGAGTGACCGACGTAAGTGTAACAACTTGTTTGATCGGAAAAAACTCGGTTTAAAACCGTTTTGGTAAGTAAAGAGTGTTTTAAAAGTTTAGTGATGGTGTAGTGGTCGAAGTGGTAGGTCAAGTGGTTTAATGCACGATGACGGTACCAAACAATCTGTAAGGCTTGTGTTTACGATCGGTAGGTCGTAAACACGCGTCGGATTGTGACTTTAGAAGTCGAGTCGAGAATTTTAAGGGAGAAAAGAGGGGGCGGACACTCGCGTAAGTCTCAAATGGGTGGCATTTGAGGGGTATTTATAGGAGAATGAGTGGTTGTGTGAGTTTGAGCGACGTGGCCACCTGGGCTGCTCAAAGAGGCGCGAGCCACGTCGCGGGTCTTCGAGCTGTGTTGTCACTTTCACAACAAACGCAATCATGATTTGTTCTATCCTAGGTTTTGTAGTCACATGTTTGGTACTTGACCATTCATGAATCCAGGAAAACTTAAGGTAGAAGGTTTGAAATGTTTTGTTTTTTGTATTTGACTCGGTTTGACTCGTTGTTGGAGTCGGGATTTTGAATTTTTGAGTCAGTTTTTGGTCTGGTGTCGGTTTTGACTCTAGTTAGTGTCATTGCGACCCCGTCATCGTGCATTAAACACTCCAGTATTTTTGAAATGTTTTGAAATGTTTTATTTTCGAAATCGTTTTAAGTTTTCCGACGTAAAGTTGTACACAAACTGTCGATCAAACGCCTGCGATTCCAAAACATGTTGTAGTCCGATAATCATCGGGTGGTTGTTGGAGTCTCAGCAGATACTGGGTATCTACAGAGCCCCCACTTTGACTGAGGCTTGGACAGGGCAAAAGTAAAAGTAGAGCCCCCAGGTCAATCAAAGATTACAACCTGAAGACCCAAGCGACGTCGAGGCGGCTCGAAAGGATTCGGGCTAAGGACCTGCCGTCGGGAAGGGCGACGCCAAGGCGACTCGAGGGTATGAGTCAAGGACTTGTCGTCGGGAACATTTTAGAGTCTGTCGACTGTCCGTGCGGGTCGTTTAAAGTCCGTTGGACTACGTACGAAGGCTCGCTAGCCATAAGAAGGAGTCATACCTGAGGCATCCTCGGATATGTCCTTGCATGGTTGCAGATAAATGCTCGCCAGCTGCGGTGCGTATGTGAGGAGGGCTCGCCAGCCGCGATGCGTTGTAAGGCTCGCCAGCCGCGACAAGGAAATGTACCCAAGGCATCTTCGTAATCTGTCCTTGAAAGGGTGCGGACAAAGGCTCGCCAGCCATGGTGCGTATGTGAGGAGGGCTCGCCAGCCGTGGTGCGTTGTAAGGCTTGCCAGCCGAGACAAGAAAATGTACCCGAGTCATCTTCGGGATCTATCCTTGAAAAGGGTGCGGACAAAGGTTTGCCAGCCGTGGTGCGTATGTGAGGAGGGCTCGCCAGCCGCGATGCGTTGTAAGGCTCGCCAGTCGAAATAAGGAAATGTACCCGAGGCATCTTCGGGATCTGTCCTTGAAAGGGTACGGACAAAGGCTCGCCAGCCATAGTGCGTATGTGAGGAGGGCTCGCCAGCCGCGATGCGTTGTAAGGCTCGCCAGCCAAGACAAGGAAATGTACCCGAGGCATCTTCGGGATCTGTCCTTCAAAGGGTTGCGGACAAAAGCTCGCCACACAATGATACGGTCGGTTAATGGACCATGGGGGTAGCCGCGTCGAATGGGCTTGTTTTGAAAGTAGCGAACTCGTGATGCCGCTGGGGAAATAGTGAGCTTGGATTTTCACTATCACTGTTTTTGGAATGAGCGGGTTCCGCGAGGAAGCCCCCTGCAGGTATTTGAAGGAATAGTGAATTTGGCATTTTCACCATTCGTCGGCTTGAATTCGCAGTGGCGGTTTTGATCGCCGTTTGTTTTAATTTTGAAGGAAAATAGCAAATTTGAGTTTGCTATAGCGTTTGAAGTGACGGTTTATGTGCCGCCGTTGACATTTGAAAGAAATAGTGAATTTGGAATCTTCACTATTGATTGAAGTGACGGTTTATGTGCCGCCATTGACATTTGAAAGAAATAGTGAATTTGGAATCTTCACTATTGATTGAAGTGACGGTTTATGTGCCGCCGTTGACATTTGAAAGAAATAGTGAATTTGGAATCTTCACTATTGATTGAAGTGACGGTTTATGTGCCGCCGTTGACATTTGGAAGAAATAGTGAATTTGGAATCTTCACTATTGATTGAAGTGACGGTTTATGTGCCGCCGTTTTGCTTGAAGTTTTTGAAAATAGCGAATTTGAATTTTCACTGTTTGGTTTTGTTTGTTTTTTAGGAAATGACGATATTCAATATCGTCAACGAAAATTTTGAGGTTTGTTATGGGAAATTGGGCCAAAGCCCAAATTTCGCTGAAAAAGAAAAGGGCAGGCCTGGTTTAGGCGCGAGCCATCTGGCGATAGTAGCCGGCTTCCTTATTTTCTGTTAAAAAGACGCGAGGTTGAGCTGCGGATGATCATTCATCTTCAACCTCAACATCTCGCCAAAATCGCCATTAAAGGACCTTCTAGCTTGCTTTTGCTTGTGCCATTATCAACAAATGTCATCTCAAGGTAAGTATTTCCTCTTGAATCCTTTCAAATTTGTCGATTTTAGCTTGATTAAATTAGGGCGAAATTTTGCCCTAAAAATAGAATTGGGCGTTTTTGATTGAGCCAATTTCGAGCGAAATTGATGTTTGCATTAGGTTAGAAACCTGTTTAGGAGTATAGGGGTCCTTTTAGTTTGCATTTTGGTCCCCGTTCCCGCTCCCTATGCTCGAAAAACGTGAGTGAGGCGAGAAACCGTCTCATTTCACAATGCCAAGTTTATTTTCTTGGGTAGTGGGTCCCACTAGGTTGCATTGTAGTTGGGAAAACCCGTGTTTGCCATCTAAGGACCTTCGTTGGATGTTCGTGGGCAAAATTGGGTTTTTGCCTTTTGCGACGGTCTTACGTCTGACAAAATGAGCGCCTGTTTGGGCTTGAGTTGAGTCAATTTGCCTTGAAATGGACCTTATTGGTATTTTAGGTCACCCTGAAGCGTGATAAAATCACGTTTGCCTTTTTGCGGTCGTCTTTGAATTTTGACCGGTTTGGGCTCAAATTAGCGTATGAATTGCCTTTTTGAACCGTAGAAAAAATCCCATTGTGTTGGGAATGTATTTCGGTTTGTTGGCGGACCCTGTAGGGGTCTTGAAATGCCGTTTTTGTGGTTTTGACTCGTCTTTTGCTTGAAAAGAGGGGCGAGTCGTTTTTGTGTCTTTTTTTTGTGAGTGGTTTGGGGCGGGATTGCCCCTTGTTTTTTGTATTTCAGGTTGTTTTTTGGTTTTTTTGGGTTTATCTATTTCATGCCGTCGTAATGCCGAAATTTCGGCTGACGTTTTTTGTTTGTAGGAGAGTGTTCGGAGCAGGCCGGGTTCATGGCTGCGACTTTTGAGGAGTTGTTCGGGTCGGGCCCGGTTAGTACTCCGGTTAGCACGCCCGCCATGGTCGTGGAGGACGTCAATGAGGAGAAGAGACCTCCTGAGCAGACTGTTGGGGCCTCAGAGGCCGTCGAGGAGCGTGAGGAACCCGTTGTTGAAATTTGTTTTGACCGGTAGAGCTCGGGACCGGGCCGAGGCGGGTACCTCCGGAAGCAGGGTTTCTTTGAGGGAGCGACGTCCTCGGGCGACTAGGCGGACGTTGCGGGACGTCAACAGGGTTGTTGAGTTGGGCCCTGTCCACCACGTTGAGTCTCGCGGTCACAAGAGGCGGAGAGCGGAGACGACTGAGGACGATGCTGACGTCGCGACCTGGAGAGCCAGGCGAGTTACAGCCCCGCGGGGGTTGCTTTTGCGGGCGGCGCCTGAGTGGGCCGAAGGTTTTTACGGTAGCCAGTTGTTGTTTCGACTGGACCGGCACCTTTCCTACTGTACTCACGAGGGCTTGGTGAGTCGCATTCCCTGGTTGAATTTTGTCATTTTTGAAATGTCGAGCCTAAATAGGCATTCTGACGTTGTCTGTTTTTGATTTCAGGAGATCGGCACCATGGGGACTTTCTCGGGCTTTTCTACCTGCTTGGGCCTCTACGACGTTCTCTGAGCTGGGTCGAGGGCGTTGATAGATAGGTCGGCTTTTGGGCCGTTGGTGGCCGCTTGGCGGGACGTTCACAGGTCCTCGATTAGGTCGAACCTGTGTTTGATCCGCGCTATGTTGGATCGTTACTGGGACACGACGTCGTCGTTCTACATGGAGTTTGGGGAGGTCGGCGTGACTCTAGAGGACTTTGCCATGGTATCCGGCCTTCCCTGTGGTGAGCTGCCCATTGAGTTTACCGCGACTCCGGAGAGAGTGTCCTCTCTGCGGTCTTTCGCTTTGATCGATCGCTTTGCCGGAGCCTTCCGACGTCACTCCGTACCTGATTGTGAGTTCTTACGTGAAGGACCACTTCACTGAGAGGGTGGCAGGTGTTGTTCCGGCGCCGTTGGTGAGCCCGGAGGCAGAGGTTGAGGCCGACGAGAGGGAGGCGCGGATGTGGTTGTGGTACTTCTTGGGTGCCACGTACTTTGGTGACAAGGGCGAGCGCTTGTCGACCAAGGTGCTTCCTCTTCTTGCCGACCTTGACACTTTGGGTCGGTTTGACTGGGTTACGCCGGCTTTGGCGAGTTTTACCCGGTACTTGCACGCGGCGGTGCGTCCGGAGACAGTGGGAGCTGGTAGTGCTCCTGCTCTGGTTGGTCCCGGCCTCATCTTCGAGGTACGAGTGCTTTTTTTGGTAGTTTTTTTTTTAGTTTGATTTTGTTTTTGATTTTGGCAATTTTTGAGAAATTGGCTAATTTGTGTTTGTTGTGTTTGATTACAGGCTTGGTTGTATGCTTACTTCACTCCTCTGCGTCCGGAGACTACAGACGGTGTTCCCTCGGCTTACCCTGCTGTGAGGGGTTGGACGGTGTCTCGGAAGAAGTCGACCAAGTCGACATACGAGGACTGCAGGCGTCACGTGAACAAGCTTCGGGTTGCTGATGTAAGTTCTTGTTCTCTTCCCCTTTTTCCCTTAGATAGAGATAGACAGAGATAGGATGATTAGGTAGCTTGTGAAGCCCTCAGCTAGCTGAGTAGCTTTGTTTCGAATGCAGTTTGTTGGGCGGCCCTGGGAGCACTACACGGGTGTGCCGGCTGCCATCACGGAGCGTTTGTGACCTCGCAGCTCCTTGCGCTTGTACTTGGAGACGGCGATTGAACCGGTTTGGTACTTAGGCGAGCGTCTAGTTCGCCAGTGCTTTACCGAGACTTTCGTCGTGCCGGTTGACCCTCCTGGGGTGTTGTTCCAGGAGTCGACTCCTGATGAGGTTGAGGAGCACCTTCACGGTCGGGGAGGTGAGGAGCTGTTGCTGCGGGACGCCGACTACGACACCTTCCGGTTGTCGAGGCTTGCTTGGTACCCGATCGAGGTATGTTTTCCTCTTTTCTTTGTTTTCATTGCCTCCCTTGATAGAAGGGTTTGTCATTTTTGATGTGGATCCAAATGGCAGGGAGTCGACCCGCTGATGAGGACTCAGCCTCCAGCTTTCCCGACGGAGACCACTTTTCAGGGGCCGGGTGGCGAGGAGCTTCAGTTGCGCTTACCGGAGCCTGCGGTGGCCGAGGTGGCCGATGCCGACATGGAGTGGAGATTGACTGTTCTGAGGGTGAGTTCCTGACTTGAACACTTTCTCCAATTATACTTTTCCTTACATTGTATTGAAGGACATTTTGTTTTGTAGGTGACGACTGTTAGTCACCAGAACTTGTGGCGGATGGCTAACCGCTGGAGGGCGCTTGGTGGTGACGTGGCTACGAGGGAGGCTCGGCTTTCTCAGGTACGTTTTGTGTGTTGTATTTCGTGTATTTGGTGTTGTGTTTCACGTTTTTAGATCTTGAGGATCTGTTATTGTGTTTTGTAGGGCACTGCGGATCCGGCGGAGCTTGCTCCGGTCCGTGCTGAGTTGGAGGCAGCCAGGTCGATGATCGCGGGCCAGAAGCTGGGGATCATCCGTCGGGACCAGGACTTGAGGCGTCACGAAGACGAGTTGCGGAGTCGAGACGCGGAAATTGCCTCCCTGAAGGCTCAGTTGGCTGCGGCGGAGGAGCTTCATGTCGAGATGGAGAACGAGACGCTGGAGAGTTCCCCGGAGAGGGAGACTGAGCTGGTGGTGGTGTCTGCGTTGGCGGCGACTCCTAGTGAGACTAGGGCTGGTCTAACGGGAGACGTTAAGTAGTCGTTGTAGTTTGTCCGTGTCTTGGACTCTTGTTTGTACATATTTACATTATGCGTGAGGCGGTTTGTATATATGTGTTTTTGGATTGTGGTTTTTTTTGTGATTTTTGGCTTTTTTGTGTTGTGTTTCGGAGGAGCGCTTATCGGCTGTTGATTCTCCTTTTGCTTTGCACCAGTTCCTGCATTGTTAGTGTAGAAAACGAGCAACAGATAGCAAATTCGCATAAACGTAAATACGTAAAAGCATTTGATTGAAAACAAAATTAACCAAGATGACTAGAAGTTAAAATTGAGATTTTGAAATGAATTTTGAAAATTCCGTGACAAAATTGCCACGTTCGAAATTTAAAAGGAAATGATTTGAAAATTTGAGCAATTAACTCGTGTCATGAATTAAATTGCATCGAAATTGCTGAAATTGACTCGAAAAACTCAAACTCAAACCGTCCGGCAAGAAATTTGGAAAAGGATTTTTGCGAGTATATTTGGCTTTTGATGTCAAGACTCGAATTTGTGAGTGCTTGAGTTTTTGAGGAAAATTGATGTCGTGTTATCAACTTTCGATTTTGATTTTTGAATTGCGAAATTCCGAAAAATTTTCGGAATTTCGACTGACGGTGGGTTTGAAGGTTGTTTCCTTCATTTATCCCGAAAGGCTCTTGAGGCAAATGGGGCGTCAACAAAAGGTGCCCGCTCAAGATACTCTTGTTCAAGAGAATGTTTTCCGGAACTCCGAGCTTGTGGAGTTCTTTGAAAGGTGGTGGGCCACTCGGCCGTTTTGGGAGGTGCCAAACCCCGCAGCCACGACATGGGTGACTCCCGCTTATGTCAAGTGGTAACGAGCTCCGTCCTTATAAGAGAGATCCAAATTCCATAAGGACAAGGTTGTCGACTTGAAGTATCGAGAAGTTGGCAAGGCCAACCGTGCCTTCTTTGAGGAGTATGTTGATGGAGCTACCCCCGATGTGATGAGACCACCGAAGAGGAGGAGTTCCGGCCCCAAGAATATGGTGGGCCGTGCATTGGCTCGTCTTGGGTCAAATATGGGGTCTTGTGCCAGACCGGAGGCCGTCGCCGTCTTAGATCCGTTTAGGATCCGTTCCGAGGGAGAAGTCCATGCTAGGCGGGCCAACAAGAAGAACAAGGGGAAGATGTACCCCGAAGGAAAAGGCAAGGGTAGAATGGAAGAGTGAAGACCTCCATTACCCACTTTATTATTATGTTGTATTATTGTTGTGAGTTTTTATTATGTTGTACTAGCTAGTTATTGTGTGTTTTGTGTTAGTTTTACTATGTGAGGGGTGTTAGTTGACACCTTAGCTTCGACAAGTTGCAGACTCGTCGAGCTTTATTTGTTGTTGAAGTTGTAATCCCTCCCATTATTAATTAAATAAGAGGATTGCTCGTGTCGGAAAGGTGTGAACGCTTGTTTCTTCCATCCGTTTTGTGAAGGCAACTCGATTTGAATCGTCCTAAATAGTTGCACTTGGGAAAGTGGTATTTTGTGGAAAGGGAGAAAGGCTCATTTTTGTATTTTGTGGGGAAAGGGAATGGTTTTCCCTTTCTCTTTTTTGATGGGATTTTTTTGTATGTGGGAGGGGTTGTATCCTTCTTGTGTAAGAAAGGACTGCCTACGTATCCACCTGAAGAGGTGAAATAAAACCATGATCGTAGTTCGAAATGTTTTGTGAATTTGAATTGGATTTTGTGGTTATATCCCTCAGGCATAAGAGGAACTGCCTACGTATTCACCTGAAGAGGTGAAATCAAACCATGCTCGTAGTTCAGGGGGTTTGTTTTTGTAGTGCAAATGGATGTTTCCTTTGACGGATCAAAGGACATTCGAAACGGGCAAGGTGCCGCAGCTTAGACTCGATAAAACATACAATTTCAAATCAGAACACATTGAGGAACTTGACTTGAAAACGGTTGAGGTGGTTGCTAGTTGCAAAACTAGGCTAGGTTGTTGGTTGCTAGGGCTCAAGGGTAGTATTTCTTGAGTTGGTATAGGTTGGTCGGGTTTGTAAAGTCCTCCCCGTCTAGGTCACTTAGTCTCACTGCGCCCCCCGAAAGTATTTTCTTGACCAGGTATAGCCCGGCCCAGTTGGGTTTGAATTTTCCCCTCGGATCGACGGGTAATGGTGCTCGGACTGACTTGAGGACCAAGTCGCCTTCCCGGATGTTTCTGGGTTTGACCTTCTTGTTGAATGCCCGTTGTATACGTCGTTGATATAGCTGGACGTTGTGCAAGGCGTTGAGTCGCCGTTCGTCTAGAAGAGTGATTTGTTCGTACCATTGACGGGTCCATTCCGCCTCAGGGACTTGACTCTCCAGTAGGATGCGTAGAGATGGGACCTCTAACTCTATTGGTTGGACCGCCTCCATACCATATGCTAGGTAGAAGGGTGTGGCGCATGTCGGTGTTCGAATGGAGGTTCGGTATCCCCAGAGTGCGAATGGGAGTTTGCTCGGCCAATTGCGGTAGTTGTCTTGCATTTTCTTGATAATGGTAACAAGAGTTTTGTTTGCTGCCTCCACCGCTCCGTTGGTTTGGGGACGGTAGGGGGATGATCGATGTCGTTTGATCTTGTATTTGTCCAGCAAAGCTTGAGTTTCCGCCCGGAAGTGAGAGCCTTGATCGCTGATGATTTCATGGGGTACCCCATATCGGCAGATGATGTTGTTTTGAATGAACTTGGCCACTTGTTTGGCGGTCAAGACTGCATATGACTGCTCTTCCACCCATTTGGTGAAGTAGTCGATGGCGACGAGGACGAAGCAATGCCCCTTGGTGCCTATTGGGTTGACTTTTCCGATGATGTCGATGCCCCAGGTTGAGAATGGCTAGGGTGATGTCATTGTGTATAAAAGGTATGGTGGTATGTGTTGTATGTTGGCGAAGATTTGGCAATTGTGGCAATGTTTGACGTAGTTACGGCAATCGGCTTCCATGGTTGTCCAGTAGTAACCTAGACGCATGATTTTCCGTGTAAGCATCATTGCACTCATGTGAGGGCCACATTCTCCGTCGTGAACCTCTCCCATGAATTTTTTGGCTTTGTGATGGTCAATGCAAAGGAGGAGAATTTCTTGGGGTGTTCTTTTGTATAGTTGATTTTAGTTTATCACGAATTGTGATGCAAGTAAACGGATGGCTCTTTGTCCTCTTTTATCAGAGTTGGGAGGGAATTCGTTTTTGGTTTTGTAATTGAGGATGGCTTGGTACCAAGGTTCATCATGGCTTTCCTCGTCGTCGATAATGGCACAAATGTGAGCTGGCTTGCTCCGTCTTTCGGCACATAGGGGCATCGATGTCCTGTCGTCAGGTATGTTGACGAGCGCGGCAAGTTTTGTCAAGGCATCAGCAAATTGATTTTCCTTTCGCGACAAGTGGAAGTAGTCGACTTGGTCGAAGAACTCGGCCTCTTGATTGATCTTTGCTCGGTAGGGAGCTAAGCTGTCAGATCGGATTTTCCATGATCCGGATACCTGACTGTTGATGAGTGAGGAATCGCCATGGACCCTCAGTCTCTTGATGCCAAGTGTGATGGCTGCTTGTAGGCCGATGAGAGATGCTTCATATTCAGTGGCGTTGTTGGTGACGGCGAAGTCCAGCTTGACCGAGATCGGAACATGGTCTCCCTCTGGTGATATTAGAAGGATTCCTACCCCGAAGCCTCTCAGATTAGATGCACCGTCAAAGTATAGGTCCCATGCGTCGGAGTCGGCACAAAGGATGTCTTCGTCAGGAAGTGACCATGTGTCGGTCGTTGGATCCTCGTTGACGGGATTTTCTGCTAGGAAATCAGCGAATGCTCTTCCCTTGATAACCTTGAGGGGTACAAACTTGAGATCAAACTCGGACAGCATGAGTGTCCATCTAGACAGCCTTCCGTTTAGTACGGGTTTTTCGAATATGTATTTAACCGGGTCCATCTTGGAGTAGATGTGGACCGAGTAGCTGAGCATGTAATGCCGGAGCTTCTTTGTTGACCATACTAAGGCAAGGCACGTCTTTTCCAGTTGGGTATACCTCGTCTCGTACTCAATGAACTTTTTGCTAATGTAGTAGATGGCTCGCTCCTCGTTGCCGACTCTTTGCGCTAGCATTGCTTCCATGGCTGTGTTGGTAACAGTCAGGTATATGGATAGAGGAATCCACAGTTGAGGTGGCATGAGGACAGGAGGTTTGGATAGGATCTCCTTTATCCTGTCGAACGCCTTCTGACAGTCATCGTCCCAATCGGTGTGATCGGAGGCGCGAAGCTTCTTAAATATCGGTTCACAGATCATAGTGAGCTTGGCAATGAACCGGCTGATGTATTGGACCTGACCGAGAAATCCCCGAATCTCCTTCTCGTTCCTAGGCCGAGGCATTTGTTAAAGAGCTTTGATTTTGGTTGGATCAATCTCAATGCCTCTTTTGCTAACAACATGTCCCAAGAGTTTTCCGGAGGTGACCCCGAATGCACACTTCTGAGGATTTAGTCTCATATTATATTTCCGCAGACGAGCGAAGAATTTCTGGAGGGCACTGATGTGGCCGTCCCGTTCTTTTGATTTGACGATCATGTCATCGACATATACCTCTACCTCCTTGTGCATCATATCATGTAGGAGAGTGGTAGCGGTTCTTTGATAGGTTGCTCCGGCGTTAATGAGGCCGAAAGGCATGACCGTGTAGCAATATGTACCCCACTGTGTAGTGAACGCAGTTTTGTGCATGTCTTCCTCAGCCATCTTAATCTGGTTGTACCCGGCATACCCGTCCATGAATGATAAGAGAGCATGCTCGGCGGTGTTGTCTACCAGAATGTCAACATGTGGCAAAGGGAAGTCGTCTTTTGGACTCGCCTTGTTCAGATCCCTGAAGTCGACGCAAACCTGATTTCTTCCGTCGTTCTTTGGTACCGGCACAATGTTGGCCACCCAATCCGAGTATTCGGACACTTTGATGAACCCAGCCTTGAACTCTTTGTCCACTTCTTCTTTGATTTTTAGGGCCCACTCAGGACGCATCCGGCGTAGCTTCTGTTTCACAGGTTTAGCTCCGGGTTTAATGGGTATCCGGTGCTCTGCAATTTCTCTGTGAATCCCAGGCATATCTCTGTAAGACCAGGCGAACACGTCCTTGTATTCGTGGAGGAGGTTAATGAACTATTGTCTTTCCGAGGAGTCCAGGGTTATCCCTATCCTAAGTTCTTGAGGTGTATTGTCGGTTCTTACGTTAATAGGCTCGGTTTCCTCAATGATGGGGGTTCTGGTTTCCCGTTTGTCAAGTTCTTTGGCTAAGTGAGGTGGGTAGTCACTCAAGTCAAATTCCTCATAATCATTCAGAATTGCATTGCAGTTAAATTGAGACGAGTCATAAGCAAACTTAGCGTTCATTAAGTTGACACGAGCGAAAAGCTCGGAAAGGACAGACATCGCGTGGTCAGTCAGAGGCGACACAACAGAGGAAGTGGCCCCTGGAACATGCTCTAGGTTGTCACCTTTCATTGGAGTGGGGGTGACCCTAGTAGACTCAGCCTCTGAATCAGCCACGACTTTGTGATAAAACAGTGGAAAGGGGAACTTGACTGGGACATCCGGAGTGTTAGGAGCTATGACAGACTCTGACTCTGAGTCAGACTCGGACTCAGACTCAGATCCTTCTTCACTTCCCTTCTTGAATATAGGGCCTTTTCCAGTTGTTATCTTGAGAATGTGGCCTTGGCGATCGGTTCACTTGATGGTTTTCCTCCAGCCTTGGGTGACTTTCTCCGGGTCAGTATCGGAGATCAACGCGGTTGGATCAAATTGGTTGTCTTTCAGGGTGATGTTGATGATGTCCTCTTAGTCGAGGTGCTTGATGTTATCTTCCCCGAAGAGGAGTGTGACAGCTTGTCCGTCAAGGCATGGTGACGGCTTGGACTCAGTTGATGCAGCTTCGATGTTGTCGGGGATAAGTAGCAGTCTTGAAAGACTTACACTCCCGGGTATCTAGCCTTCGCCACAGAGTCATAGATTGGTTCCGGAAATCTATGGTAGAGCTCGGACTCTCCCTCGGGGACAAAGTATCCGTTGAGGGTCAGGTGGTAGAGATGGAGGATAACCCCGTGCTTCTTGCGTTTTCGGATTAGGAGGTTCATCTCCCGGACATCCTTGTCTGTAGGTTCGTATCCCAGTCCAAAGGGAATGTTGGGGACCTTAGCCTGTTTCAAGGGAGGCAATGGGTCCTTTAGTGGATTGAGCGGCAAACCCGGGAAGTAACCCTGATGCAGCATGATATGGTTGACCGTGATGTTGGTGAACGGGTCATAGTCAGAGGGCGCCGATTCATCAGTTATGGCGTTTACGGCTTGGAAACCCCACATTTTATTATCGTCCTCCTCAATGGCTTGGGAGGCTACCCCTCTTCTCATAACTGCTTTGATTGGGGAAGCGGGGATCGTGATTGTTTTCCCGTTGAAGGGGACCCTGATCTTCTGGTGGAGAGTCGAGGTGACTGCCCTAACGGGGTGAATCCAGGGACGTCCCAGGAGCATGTTGAATGACGCATCGATGTCGACCACTTGAAAACTAGTTCGTCTTTCTAGTGCTCCGGTTGCGACGGCCAAGGCAATTAGCCCAGTGACCTTGCGACGAGTGCCGTCGTAAGCGCGTACTCCTTGATTTGTTGGGATCAAATCAGATTCCTTGATGCTCAGCTTGTGGGCAGTTTTGAGAGGAATGACATTCACGGCGGAACCGTCATCCACGAGGACCATGGGTATATTTTTCTGGAGGCATTGTATGGTGATGTATAGAGCCAGGTTATGATTGGCTCCGAACAGAGGGATATCCTGGTCGGAGAAGACGACCGGGTTACTCAGATCAGGAGCGTCCCTTGTCATGTGCGCCACTATTTCTTCTAGGGAAGAGGTGGAGGGCACTGTTAATTTTCCCAAGGCCTGCAGTAAGGCTTGTCGGTGCTCAAAAGACGTTGTGATCAGTTGCCAAATTGAGATTTCGGCTTTTGCTTTCTGTAGCTGTTTCAGGATTGAGTTCTCGGGAGCCTTTGGTTGAGTGTCCCCCTCTGGGACGATTTGGTCATTCGTTGTTGGAATGACCATTGGATTGTTCGGATTTTGATAGGGACGTCCGGATCGGGTGAGATGTCCGATTTTCTTCGTCCGCTTCTCCTTCCCTGGGAGGATATAGACATCCTCAACATCATCCCGCCATATGCCGTTAATTTCAGGGTCTCGAGGATACCTTGGAGGGGTATTCCTCGGTGGGTAGTTCTTGTGGGGAATGTTTTTGTGAGGGGGATTTTTATGAGGGTAGTTATTTTGAGGGTAATTATTTTGAGGGTGATTATTTTGAAGGTGATTTTCGTGAGGTCTATGCCATAATGGTCGCGGGAGCAATCCATCCTGGGGTGGGTAGTTTTGAATGTTTGGGGAACTCTCCCTCGGGCGTGGTGTCGGGGGGTTGAAGACGAGTCGATGGTAGGCGTCTTCGAGTCGGGTGATTCTCTCAGAAAGGCTGGCAATGGCCTCCTCAACTTGTTGAAACATTGTGAGCATGGTGGCAGCACTGAACACAAACACTCCGTTTGAAGGATCCTTTTCCAGAACATTCACCTCGTCGTCAATCGACAAGATGAGGTGAGATCAGTCCAGGGTCAGCTCATCGTCAGAGATGGCGTGAATTCCCAGGGGATTCGTCTTGTTGTTCGGCTTAGTTGGTGGGGGTATAGGCAAATCTCCCTTCTCAATCATGTCTTGAATGAGGTGCTTGAGTTTGAAGCAATTTTCGATATCATGCCCTTTCCCTCGATGATACTGGCAGTAGGCATTGGGGTTCCAAAATCGGGATTTCTTGGCGTCGGCCGGGTCCGGGGTGGGCCCGATCGGTTGTAACTTCCCTTGGTCTATGAGCCTTTTCAAGGCACTTGCATAAGTCGACCCTATGTTGGTGAACACTCTCTGGGGGCGTTCAGTTTTCTTGGCAGATGGTTCGACGAGGTTGACCTCATCAATCTTGTTTGTCTGACCGTAAGGGCGAGATCTGGTTGAGGTGGATCCTTGATAACCCCTGCCAGTGGTCTTTGCTAGAACACCCTTTCGGAGGTCGTCCTCAATACGTGTCCCCAGAATCTGCAGATCTTGAAAAGTTTTGATATTTTGATACCTCAGCAGGTTGGCATAAACCGGGCGGAGGTTGTTGACAAATTTTTCCACCAGAGTTAATTCACTCGGCTTACTGACCAACTGAGTACTCACCCTCCTCCAACGGGTTAGGAACTCAGTGAATCCTTCCTTGTCGTTTTGGGTTAACACCTCGAGAGTATGGGTGTTGGCCTGGATTTCGACGTTGTCGGCATACTGTTTGGCAAACTCAACTGCGATCTCATCCCAAGTGGTAAGGTTTTTCGGGTCCAAGGAGTAGTACCATTGGCGAGGAATCGGCTCCAAGGAGGATGGGAAGATTCGGTAAAAAAAGCTCTGTTTGACCCCCTTGATGGCCATGTAGTCTTTGAAAGCACGGATGTGGTTGAGTGGGTCCTCCACTCCCTTGAACTTAGGCACATCGTCGGGGTGAAGTTGTCGTGTAACTGGTCCCCAACAGGCTCGAACCTTCGGTTATTTTCAAGGTGGATGTTGTTACCCCGGGCTAGGAGTTGTTCTTCCAAGAGTTTCAGCCTCTTCTCAGTTTCAGTCAGAGGTGGGGTATTATGTTCCCCAATTTCTTTGTTTTCCAGGGCGTCGATAGGGATCTCGACGCGATTCAGGGTGACCTTAAGAGCGGTAAGCAGGCTGGCTAGCTGATCAGTTGTGACATCTCTGTTGTTATCATTGTTGTTGTGGTTGACAGACGAAGTTGAAGACGGGGCCATGGCTCCGAGGCAGAAAAACGGCTCACATTACAACTCAATCTGACACGGTTCCAAGACTGAACGCAGACAACACATTGGACGAGACAAAGATCGACTCAATAAGACGGGGTGACCGTGTGTGGTCCCTCGGTGTTGACTCTATTTATGACGTGACGGTGTTTGACCGAACCTTTGACATGAGTCCAATCATGACGGCGCGACGCCATTAGATGGGTCTCGTGGTGAGACGACTCATAAGTAAAGACCCATAAGTACGTTTGATTTGACTCGATAGACACGAGGCGGAATTGGAATGGTGGACTGAAGTTTTCGAAAATAGAAATTTTCAAAAAGATTCATTTGTCGCTTTAATGAGCGGCTTCCGAAGATAGAAATCTCCGCAAGTCGATCAGTTGAAAAGGGTTTGTCTTAAGTTTATTTGCAAAAGACGGTTTGAGTTTGAGTCGGCTCGGAAGACAGTGCATTGTTTCCCAAGACGGTTTTGAAATTCAAAATTGTATGTTTTGAAAATCGGGTTTAAAATGTTTGAAGAGGTCTCGGGGACGGTGCATGGTCCTCGGGATCCCGAAAGTTTCTCGAGAAAAGGGTGTGTGCTTTTCTCGGGTTTTGAAAGAAAGCCATTGTCGGCGCGAAACGGGGTAAATTTCGTGTCTAGACACGGCGATTATAACGGCGTAAATAGGTGATTTGGAATGGTTATACAAAACCGGGTTTGAAAATTGTCATTATGGCGGCCTAGAAAGGCGTGTTGAAATGGTTATACAAAACCGGGTTTGAAAATCGTCATTACGACGGCCTAGAAAGGCGTGCATCGGTCGGCGAAAGACCGAGGTTTGAAATGGCCATTATAACGGCACAAAAAGGGGGGTTTTGAAAGTTTGAAAATGACACGGAAGAACTTATGATCAAATAGCACATAAGCACTCACAGTTCATTATATTATGCATCATGCTGACACGGGTTTTGGCTTAGAAGGGTGGGTTACACACCAAGCAATCAAACCCCGATTTGCGAGAGGGATACCAATCCAAACAAAATGTGTAAGGAGGGTGCCCTAGCCTCGTGCTCGAAAGTGATGAAAGCTCTTTGACGAAACAGAAATGTGTAACGTCAAGGATATGCTTGACTCAATCGGCATTCCAAACGCGGGGATGAGAAAACTCACGCCAACAGGATGAGCCAATTGGTCGAAAAGTGTTAGGTTGTGGGCCGGGACAAGGAACCCGACCGTGACCGTAATATCAATTAATGCATTCCAACCAAAACCTCGTTCGAGTCTCACCATCTAGGGATCACAAAGACGTAAGTGTCCTAGTTTTCCCCAGCGGAGTCGCCAATCTGTGGACATGGTCCACCTACACGCCCAGCCAATCTGTGGACGTATAGCGGTCTTTTGAAAGCCACGCTCGGCGGCGTAAAAATGCCTTCGACCGGATCATTTTAGATCGGTCGGTTTCGTCTCGGTAAGGGTCTCGAAACGATTAGAGATGTTCGGAGTCGCCACCAAGCATTTGTGGGATGCCTGGAACCCGTTCGAATTCCACTTTATACCTCGGTCAAATCAAAGCACAAAGTAGCGTTTGACATAGGATGACTCTCGTACGCCCTGGATAAGGTCCCTATCGTCCCTCTTTAGCATCCTATCTCTAGAATGACTCTCGTACGCCCTGGATAAGGTCGTCCACTATCCAAAGTTTCTGAGTAAGAGATGAAGGTACATATTGGGAAGCCCTTTAATCAGACACCCAATCCCGCCCGCGTTTAGCGGCCTCTACTGATCGATCTTGGTTGGTTGAATGCAAAAGTTGATAAAACGGTTTAAATGCATGACTGCGCATCCAATAATTTAAACCTAACATGTGAGAGCTTTCTAAGTCGGTTTATTTAATCCAAGTATCAAGTATAAGATATCGAGTTGGATTAATGGTTGATTTGCATGCAAGACGGAAATTAAGCATCCATTTACCGTATTAGGTTTAGGGTGCATAACATGGTCCATTTGTCTTGGTAAGGCATTTTGCAAATATGGATTTGAATAATCGAAAAGTCATCTGATCCGTCCTATATCCGGGTTAACCGGAGTCGGGATCGTCCTAGACTAATGCTGGAAGGGAACAGGCCTTGTACCAGACGGCTATAAGAGGCGCGAGCCAACCCGCGGTTTAAGGGGCCTCCCTCTGGTTTTGAAAATGAGGAAGAAAAGGCCTGCTTGAGGCGCGGGTTAGCCAACGGTTGTATGCCGTGTTCTGACTTTTTAGAAAACGTTATAAAACGTGTTAAAAAAGGGTATTTGAACCCGGTTTGGTTTTGAAAGAGTCGTTTAGACCGCATTTGTCGATTTGAATAACTAGACTCGAATAATCATCATTATTTGATAATATTCGGTGTCGGGTTCGATTTGACAAACTTGACATGAATAGTTTTGAAAATTATTGTGGACTAGTTGTTTTAAGTCCATTTTGAATGTAATTAGTCGATACTCGTCATCGTACCCGGGTTAAAATCCGGCATGGTATGTAGAACCAAGGATGATTTTGTGTTGGTGACTAATATGTTTGCTTGAAAATGTAAAGAAACGAAATAAAAGGCATTAAAATACCTTTTAAATGTCATTAACCAAATATTATAACCAAAACACGGATTTAACCGTCATGGTATGAAGAACCAAGGGTGAAAAATGCTTTATGGTTAAAACATGTGAAATGAAACAAAAAGGTTTCGAAAATACTTGAAATGGTAAAAACCGATTACAAATATGAAAAATGGGTTGAGGGAAATGACGAGAACAAACACGGTTGATCTCTGGTCTGAGCACCCTATTTAGGCGCGAGCCATTTGGCGACCTAAGGGGCTTCTGCCTCAGACCAAAAATCGGTTTTGGCTCGTTTATCCCATGTTTTGGTTCATGTTATGCATGTTTTAGCATGTTAGAGTCATGAAACAAATGAAAACATAATAAAAGAGGATTTTTACACCCTCATACTTACATGTTTGATTATGGCGAGTGACCGACGTAAGTGTAACAACTTGTTTGATCGGAAAAAACTCGGTTTAAAACCGTTTTGGTAAGTAAAGAGTGTTTTAAAAGTAGTGATGGTGTAGTGGTCGAAGTGGTAGGTCAAGTGGTTTAATGCACGATGACGGTACCAAACAATGTGTAAAGCTTGTGTTTACGATCTGTAGGTCTTAAACACGCGTCGGATTGTGACTTTAGAAGTCGAGTCGAGAATTTTAAGGGAAAAAAGAGGGGGCGGACACTCGCGTAAGTCTCAAATGGGTGGCATTTTAGGGGTATTTATAGGAGAGTGAGTGGTTGTGTGAGTTTTGAGCGACGTGGCCACCTGGGCTGCTCAAAGAGGCGCGAGCCACGTCGCGGGTCTTCGAGCTGTGTTGTCACTTTCACAACAAACGCAATCTTGATTTGTTCTATCCTAGGTTTTGTAGTCACATGTTTTGTACATGACCATTCATGAATCCAGGAAAACTTAAGGTAGAAGGTTTGAAATGTTTGGTTTTTTGTGTTTGACTCGGTTTGACTCGTTGTTAGAGTCGGGATTTTGAATTTTTGAGTCGGTTTTTGGTCCGGTGTCGGTTTTGACTCTAGTTAATGTCATTGCGACCCCGTCGTCGTGCATTAAACACTTCAGTATTTTTGAAATGTTTTGAAATGTTTTATTTTCGAAATCGTTTTAAGTTTTCCTACGTAAAGTTGTACACAAACTGTCGATCAAACGCCTGTGATTCCAAAACATGTTGTAGCCCGATAATCATCGGGTGTTTGTTGGAGTCTCAGCAGATCCTGGGTATCTACAGAGGTGAATTAATGAAGGATTGAATATTTTGATACATGTTATGTTTGGTGTAATTACATCATTATCCTTGTTGGACATTGATTGTGTTGGTTGTTATTTGATTGGTGATGGTGGATGATGGAGGTTTTTTGGTTGTTGTTATGGAGACGGAAGGCGGTTGGAAAACCGTCTTCCGCTTGAGTCACCTCTTAGATCTTCTCACTCCAAGGGGGATGTGCACATTTAGTACTTGAGTTTTGAAGGGACTCGTATGGTTGAGGCACGCTGTCTGGCAGGGGACTTAAGTCGCTCTCGGGCCCGGTACCACGGATGTCTTCCGAGTTCCTAGTGTGGGTATGTGGTGTCATGGGCGTGTCCCGGTCACCGGTTTTATGGAGATGAGAAATTTGGAGAATGATTGTCATACATCTCATATACTTGTTGGATTCATGGTCGGTTGTCTTAACATTTATCACATGAGCATTTAGTCTTTCCCATTTGCATTTATTAAGCATTTGTATTATTAAGCTAACACTTGGGTTTTTAAATATCTGTGGTGAACTATATGGTGATTTTCGCCCATATGGGGTGTAGTGATTTGACATGTTAGCTTTGATTATACGTGGATGCTTGGGAGCGGTCTTCGCTAATTGTCATCACTTATGCTTGTCTAGTTTTTGACAATTTAAACTCCACTTTCATTTCGATTGGGTTGAACTAAATGGGATGGTATTTGCATCCCTTAACATGTAACTAATTATCTAACAACAACTTATCTATTTATGTTTATCATCTTAAATTATTTTTTACTCGTTTGTTCGCACTACAAGCTTGGGAAATCAAGTCTTGTGACGCTCTCATGCGTTGGGATTGCCTTGAGGAAGGATCCTGACTTATGGGGGTGTTACAGTTCGACACTGTGCTTTTTAGCCTCATCAAGCTGGGTCAATACATCAATTAACAAACATCTGTGAGTGTATTTATATTGACATCAACATAATCACCCCTGAAACTTATTTTTAAAACAACACTCTCCATTTTGTAAATAATCATTAACTATAATTCATCAACTAACAAATAATCAAAGGAAATATCAAGAAAAAAATTCATGATAACAAAGCATGAAACTTTATCGTCTTAACAGTGCACATGTTATAGAAAAACACCAACACCATTATTTGATCAAAGTTCTTTTTCATGCTAATAATCCACAAAAATCAAAGTAATTATCTTTCATTCTTGTAGAAAAACCCAGAAATCAATTAAAAATGAGGTAATGATACAATACATAATCTTAGGCAAGAAAAGATTCAATCTTTGATATTCTACCAACATCCATTTCAACTAAATATGAAGAAGAATCTAGGATTGTAGTTGACATAAACAATACATTACCTGAAGATGGAGGCGGATGGATGAAGGCAGATTGTCTGCGATGAACTTGAGAAGCTTGTTAGGGTTTCTGAAAAGATTTGTGAATGTGAAGAGGTTGGTAGTTGAGATTATGAGAACAGGGGGAGTTTAAGGGTTTCATATTATTTCAAAAGCATTTTCTATAAAAAAAAATAAAAAAAAGCTTTGTGGGAGTCAGCCATATATGTGTAGGGTGAGTCAGCAATAATAAAGGCCAAGTCATGCCAAGTAAGCTTGACGGAATTAATGGTAAGTTGACAGATTATTAACAAAAGGGCACGTTTAGGACTAGTTAATGAAGTTTAAGGGTACATGATAGATTATGAAAAAAGTAGGGGTATACAATAAAAAAGTTAAAACTTGGAGGGTACACCATAGAAAAACCCTTAAATTTATTCACCTACAATCGAGGCAACTGTCACAT
This sequence comes from Silene latifolia, assembly GCF_048544455.1. Classification (NCBI taxonomy): domain Eukaryota; kingdom Viridiplantae; phylum Streptophyta; class Magnoliopsida; order Caryophyllales; family Caryophyllaceae; genus Silene; species Silene latifolia. The sequence continues at coordinate 417,512,270 of NC_133538.1, read as the reverse complement.
TGGTTGACACTCTTGTCAACAACCTTGAACGAAAAATCAATTCTGAAGCTACACACTTGTGCCTTTACAATTCCCTATCAATAGAAACCAAATGAAGGTATTTTTCAACAAGCATCTCTTGCGAAATATCAGTAAAATAACCCTTCTCCACATCCAGCCTTCTTGGGAAGCTAACATCTCGACCCAATTTTGGACACGGTCAGCTCCAACCCGGTTAGGCTCGAGGATCATGCAGGCTATCTCAGTGGTTCCTCCCCATGGGCAAGCCCTAAAGTCTGTTGATAGAGTCAAAAAGTGTCGAGTCACTAGGGCCTTCTTAGGCCAAGTATGTCTTAATTAAGGGTCATTTTGTCGGAATAAAGAGTTAATCTTCCCGTCCCGATGATTGTCATAACTAATGCCTCTTGATTCATGTGTGGAGCTTGGTATGAGGAGAGAACCCGGAATCCCGAGCACGAACCTCTAGCCACCCTTGTAGACAAGCAATCATGCGGAGACGACCTTACATGAACCAGTTGCGGAGCCGACATTCCTTGATAGGAAGCATGAAGGCTAAGTAGTGGAGAACTCGTGTTGAGGAAGTGAAGAAATAATTCGCATTCAGGCATTTTGGCAGACTGCCACCAGCCACAGCAGTCTGCCACGGCAGTCTGCCATCTATCCGGCAATTTGCCATTCAGCCGACAGTCTGCCGATGTCCTGTACTCGTGACTTTTGTTTAGCCTGTTGGTTTAAATGGAAGCCCAAATTTCCGTATTACCCTAGAATTTCATGCAGCCCTATAAATACTCCTCGTGTTTGAAGACCTAGTTATCATCTAATTATTGAATAATCTCTAGAAACTTGTAGTAGGAAGAACACTTTATTTTGAGTAAAAGTTGTAATCTTTTAGCTTTGGATGTTAATTTTTCCTCATTTCTTGAGTTTTTCTAAGAAGATGGAAGGCTAATCTTCCCTTTGCTTGATGTAATTTGATCAAAGTATCCAACTTTGGTATTGTAAGACTCTTAAACCTCTCTTAATTTATCTAATGCTCTTTTCTTGTGCTTAATTTCTCATGTTGAGTAATTGAATGTTTGGGTTGGCCATCCTTGCATGTTATTTACTTGACTAGTGCAAATCCTAAAGAAATGGTTTAATTTAGTTGGGATTGTTGAAGCAAGTTTGTTGTTTGTTGATTTGGTTTAAATGATTCTTACAACAAATAGGAAAGTTCATGTCTTTTGCTCATTTGTATGGTTTAATCTTATGAAGAATTGATCCTAGCTTCATCTTTTGGTTAAATTCTTAATGCTCATGCTTAGTCTCTTTTCATGGTTTAATGAATTGTTGCTTAAGTTTGAAGGGTATATGTAGATGGTTTAATTTGCATGTATCAACATCTTGAGGTGATAGTATTGGGTAGATATTGGTAAGAGAGTAAAAAAGAGTCAAGCTTTACCATTGTTGGGTTACTAAGAGAGAATTACATCAAGTTTTCCTTTAATATTGAATCTTGCATACTAGTTGTTTGTTGAATTGTCTCAATAGAAAGATCTTCAATCTTTACTCATTTTCCCATGTTTGTTTCCCAAAACAAATCCTTTTCCATCTATGTTTCCTACTAGTTGATCTTTGTTAATAGCCATTGTTTGTGTTTATTGCCTTTTGTTAAGTTTACATTGTTGTTAGGATCTTGATTAGTAGTAGAGATCTACTTAGTAGTCAATAGCTTACAATTCAAGTTTTTAGTCTTAAACCCCTTCTCTTAGGTTCGACCCTTACTTCCCTTTACTACTACCCTTAATAGCATAGTGTAGAGTTGAGTTTGGTTTATAAATTGTTAATTTGATAGGTTAATTCTAGCTTTTTACGACACCTAGTTTTACGTTATCAAATTTTGGCGCCGTTGCCGGGGAAGGGCAACATAGCTAAAGGCTTGATTGTTAAATTGCATGTTAGTTATTTCTCTTCTCTTTGTTTTGATAAGTAAGTGGAAGTTCTAACTTGTGTGTGTAGTATGAAGGTTTATGTTTAGTTCTCCACAACACGGTGAATCAACCCCCGTGGAAGAGGACACTTTTGGAGCATATTCGTGGTTATTTACTAATCCTTGGTACCAAAGAGCACAAAGAGAACATCGAGTAGAAGAAGCACCTTTAGAAGAACCTATTGAAGTAAATCCAATTGAAGTAGAGTATCCCCCTATGGCGAATGACACGAGAACCATCCGGGAGATACGAGCAAGGAATTATGATGAGCAACCCTTGTGTATCACCTATCCCCCTTTAGGAGCCAATGCAAATTTCGAACTCAAAGGCTTCTTTATCCATAACTTGCCTAAGTTCCATGGCCATGCGGGGAATGACCCAAACCGTCACCTTTCGGAATTTCACATGATGTGTGAAGGTGCCATTCCGAATGGGGTGACGGAGGATCAATTCAAACTATGGGCCTTCCCATTTTCTTTGTTGGATTCGGCCAAAGATTGGCTCTTTTATCTTGCTCCAGGATCTATAATAACTTGGAAGGAAATGAAGGCGGCTTTTCTTGAAAAGTACTACCCCGATGCACATCACAACCGTGCTAAGAAGGCCATTACTACCATAGAACAAGACCTCAATGGTGAAACCATGTATGAGTATTGGGAGAGGTTTAAAAAGTTGGTAGCTCAATGCCCATACCACGGGTTGAGCGATGATGATCTTCTTGTGAACTTCTATGAAGGGTTAGGCCAAGATGATCAAAGAATGGTCAATTCCGCTACCGGAGGAGGGTTGGAGAATTTTTCCATAGTGGATGCCAAGGAAATCATTGAGAGACTTGCCTCTACTACGAGGAATTATGGAAGAACTCAAAAGGGAACAAGGAATACTTCTTCAATGGGAACCTCTTCCTCATCTACTCAAAACCTTGAGCAAAGTGTGAATGATTTTACTCACTTAGTGAAGAATATGATAGTGAACAATCCAAACAAAGATGGGGGTAAAGGGAATCAAGTGGATTGCAACTATTGTCAAGGTCCTTACTTGGAGGAAAATTGCCCCATCATGATTGAAGAAGGAATTGGAGTGGAGAATGTAAGTGCAATGGGGTATGGGAATTACAATGCTAGGAATCCTTCCGGAGGAGGATACTACAATTATGACCCTAGTGGAAATACTTACAATGTTGGGAGTAGGAACAATGCTCGCCTTGGTTGGGGTGGTGACACCTCAAAGAGCTTTGTGAATGGTCAATTCAACCACTTGAGGGACCAAAATTCCCGACAAGGTCAAGGTTCAAATCCTCAAGGAAATAGGAATGGGAATTTCAATCAAAAAGGAAATGGGAATGGGAATATCAACAACCAAGGTAGAAACCAAAACCAAGGTCAATCATCCCAATTTGGCAATCAAGGTAACAACAACAATTCTCAAAAGGAACCAAGTGTTCAGTACTTACTTAAGAACATTTTGCAAGAGCAAGTCAAAACGAACAAGAGGTTTGACAAGATTGATGCCGACAAGAGTGTTAGTGATGCCAAGGTTGCCAACCTTGAAGTCCAACTTAGCCAAATTGCCCAAGAACTTGCCAAGAAAAATCAAAGGAACTCAACTTCTATCCCATCCACTACATTTCCTCCTAGAGAGAATGCTAGTGCTATGACATTGAGGAAGAGGAGAACTTTAGAATCCCCTCCGAAGAAGAAGAGAAGGGGCAAGTCACAAGAAAGGGTTATTGAGGTTGAAGAGCAAATTGAAGAAGAGCTTGTGGTTGAACAAGAGAAAGGATCATCTTCAAAAGCTAATGAGGAAAAAGAAGGAGTCCTTTGAGCATTGACAAAGGAAAGGAACGAAGCACCAACACAAAGGATCAACTCAAAGAGATTGAAAAAGAATATGAACCGGAGGTACCATTTCCAAGTGCCCTCACAAGTCCCAAGAAGTTTGATAAAGACTCCGATCTTTATGAGACATTTAGGAAATGTGAGGTCAACATCCCTCTTTTTACTATCATTAACACCGTTCCAAGGTATGCAAAGTTCCTCAAAGAACTTTGCACCCCTAAACGGAAACCAAGGAAAGGAGTTGAAAGAGTCACGGTTAGTAGGCATGTCTCGGCAATTTTCAAACAAAATCTTCCCAAAAAGTGCGATGATTCGGGCATGCTAACTATACCGTGCTCAATTGGAGGCAAAGCTTTTGCTAGAGCTATGCTAGACTCGGGGTCCTCTATTAATGTCATGCCTTATTTCATTTATGAGACCTTAGAATTGTCTCCCTTGTCTAAGACCAATGTTGTGATCCAATTGGCGAATCGCTCTACAATTCACCCCAAAGGTCTTGTAGAAGATGTGTTGGTAGAGGTTGATAAATTCGTTTTCCCGGCCGACTTTTATGTTTTGGACAAGGAGCCGGACTCCAAGGTTACATCCCTTTTGCTAGGGAGGCCTTTTATGAGAACCTCCAAAACCAAACTTGACATGTATGATGGAACTTTGACCATGGAATTTGAAGGGAAAGTTTTGAAGTATAATGTGTATGAGACGATGAAAAAGACCGATGATTTGAGTTTTTGCTACTTTCTTGATAAAATTGAACCTTTGGCAAATCGAGTTTACCAATTGAGTCATAAGGACCCACTTGAAGTGGCCCTCACTAACAATGTCGAGAAATAAGGGTTGTGGTTTTTGTTGTCTAATGATGTGCAGGATTATGTCAACAAGTTATAAGAGGAAATAACCTTTGAAGACGATCAAATGGGAAAGAAAGAGGGCGGAATTAGGGAATCCGGCAGACTGCCAAACCCCACGGCAGTCTGCCACGGCAGTCTGCTGGACAAACCGCAGTCTGCCACGGCAGTCTGCCAGCCCCATGACAGTCTGCCAAATCCCCTGTTCCACGAATACTTGTTTTGCTTAAAGACAAGTCCTAGCTACCCCAAATTCCTTCCTCTAGAAGCCTCCCTTGAAAGATCACTTCCATCCATCATTAAGCCACCCACCTACAATCTAAAGCCACTCCTCGACCACTTGAAGTACGTGTTTCTTGGGGTAAACAACACTCTCCCCCTCATAATTTTAAACCAACTTGAGGGGGATCAAGAAAGGAGATTGGTGGAGGTTTTGCACAAATACAAGGAAGCTTTTGGGTGGAGCATTGCGGATCTAAAAGGGATAAGCCCAAGCGTTTGCATGCACAAGATCCGGTTAGAAGGGGAAGCAAAGCCAGTTCGGCAACCACAAAGAAGATTGAACCCACCAATGATGGAAGTGGTGAAGGAAGAGATCATCAAACTACTCCAAATGGGAATCATCTACCCCATTAGCGACTCTCAATGGGTAAGTCCCACTTAATGTGTACCTAAAAAGGGTGGTGTGATGGTAATCGAGGGCAAGGAAGGATCTTTAATTCCCACCCGGATTCAAACCGGGTGGAGAATTTGCATCGATTATCGCCGCCTAAATGTCGTGACTTTCAAAGATCATTTCCCTCTACCCTTTCTAGACCAAATGCTAGAGAGATTAGGAGGGAAGGAATTCTATTGTTTCTTGGACGGATATTCCGGATACTTTCAAATTCCCATACGTCCGGAGGATCAATCCAAGACAATATTCACATGCCCTTTCGGAACATACGCATACCGAAGGATGCCCTTCGGTTTATGTAATGCTCCGGGTACATTTCAACGTTTCACGGTGAGTCTTTTCTCGGATCTTGTAGAAAGAGTCTTAGAGGTCTTCATGGACGACTTCACCGTCCATCGAGATAGTTTTGAAGCTTATTTGGACCACCTAAATATGGTCCTATCACGATGCACGGAGTCACACCTTGTGTTGAATTCCGAAAAATGTCACTTTATGGTTAAAAGCGGCATCGTGTTAGGTCACATAGTCTCAAAGAGAGGGATTGAGGTGGATGTGGCTAAGGTTGAAGTGATAAAAACCTTGCCATATCCTACTAATACTCGGGAGATAAGGTCGTTCCTAGGACATGCGGGCTTCTACCGCCGATTTATTAAAGACTTTTCCAAGATTGCTTACCCCTTGTGCAAGCTTTTGCACAAGGATGTGGAGTTTGTTTTTGATGATGCTTGTAGGTTGGCATTCGATAACTTGAAGGAAAAGCTTGTAACGGTCCCGATAATTCAAGCTCCAAAATGGGACCTCCCGTTTGAAATCATGACCGATGCGAGTGATTATGCCCTTGGCGCGGTTTTAGGCCAAAGGGACGGGAAGATTGCTCATGTGATACAATATGCCTCTTCACTCTTGAATGATGCTCAACGGAACTACACCGTCACGGAAAAGGAATTCTTAGCGGTGGTGTATGCCATTGAGAAGTTCCGGGCTTATCTCTTGGGTGCCAAGGTCATCATCTATACCGATCACAAGTCTATAAGGCAACTTGTAGACAAGAAAGACACCAAGGCAAGGCTAATGAGATGGGTGCTTTTGTTAAGCGAGTTTGACATCGAGATCAAGGACAAGCAAGGAAGTGCTAATGTGGTGGCCGGCCATTTGAGTAGGCTTCACATCAATGAGGATCTCGTGAAGACCATGGGAGTAGTTGACGGTAGCTTACCACATGAATCTCTATATTCTATGAAGGCCGTTGAGCCTTGGTATGCCAACCTTGTCAATTACATGGTAACCAAGAAGTTTCCCACCTCACTCTCATCAAGTCAAAGAAATAAGATCAAGTCCGATTCTAGATTCTATATATGAGATGACCCATATCTATGGAAAATGTGTCAAGATCAAGTCATCCGACGTTGTGTACCGGATGTAGAAATCCCTTCCATCCTCAAACATTGCCATGAGTACGCTTGTGGGGGTCACTTTGGGCCTCATAGAACGGCACGTAAGATCCTTGAGTGCGGGTTCTATTGGCCCAAGTTGTTTAAAGATGCTCACGTTTTCGTCAATACTTGTGACAAATGCCAACGGGTTGGCAACATCTCACGACGAAACGAAATGCCCCAACAACCGATGCTTTATTTGGAGGTTTTCGATGTGTGGGGGATAGACTTCATGGGCCCATTCCCCAAGTCGGATGGGTATCTCTATATCCTATTGGCGGTGGACTATGTTTCAAAATGGGTCGAGGCTATACCAACTCGGAATGATGACGCAAGGACGGTCTCAAGCTTTGTTCACAACAATATCTTCTCAAGGTTCGGCTATCCTAGGGCGTTGATAAGTGACCGGGGGACTTATTTTTGCAATAGGATTTTGGAAGGATTGTTAAAGAGGTACGGGGTCGTGCACAAAGTCTCCACCGCCTACCACCCACAAACCAATGGGCAAGCGGAATTATCCAATCGGGAGATCAAGAATATCTTACAAAAAACAGTGAACCCGGATAGGAAAGATTGGAGTCAAAGGTTAAATGACGCTCTTTGGGCGTACCGCACCGCTTACAAGACACCAATTGGTATGTCCCCGTACCGACTCATTTATGGGAAGGCATGTCATCTTCCTTTGGAAGTGGAGCATAGAGCCTATTGGGCCATCAAATCTTTCAACCAAAGCATAGATGATGCGGGCCTCCATCGGAAGCTTCAACTTCAAGAAATTGAAGAAATCCGTCTTGACTCTTATGATAATGCCGCCATATACAAAGACAAAGCTAGAATATGGCATGATCGAATGATAAGTCGGCGGGTTTTCAAAGAAGGCACCAAGGTTCTTGTTTTTAAAAACCGGTTAAAGTTGTTCTCCGGCAAGCTAAGATCAAGATGGGTTGGACCATTCATTGTGAGCAAATTCCACCCTCATGGAGTGGTCGAAGTTGAGAACCCGAGCACGGGAAAGACAATTAAGGTGAATGGGCAACGACTTAAAGAGTATCATGAAGGCATGGAAGCACAAATCGTTGAACAAGTCACTTTGGAAGACCCCATTTACCAAGCATGATCATGAGAAGCACTAAGTCGAGCCATCGACGTTAAAAATACGGCACAAATTTGTAAATATTCCCTTTTTAGTGTAGAATTTCCCGCTTTTATAGGTATAATTTAAATTCACGTCATTTACATTCTTGTTAATAAATTGCATTAACATTCATGAAGTTACTAATCCTCCTATGAAGTTTGAAGTTGATTTTTATACAACCTCGGAAAGCGTGTCATTGGTGAAGTGACGGAAATGTGGAAAGGAAATTGAATGGGAGTATGTTAAGGGAAAGAGCAAGAAATAGGTGAAGCGTCATTAGCTAAATTTTGGTTTAATATCAAATATTTAGCCAACGAAAAAAAATGGGGAAGCAGGAATTTTGGCAGACTGCCAAACCCCTCGGCAGTCTGCCATACCCTCGGCAGTCTGTCGTTTTGGCTGAACAGTAATTTTTCCTCAAGCCAAATACACGAGACTCCCCTATTTGGTCCTCAATTCAGAAATTTCGAGCAAGGCAAGCACCCCATATCCCTTCAATCATCATTTTTCCACCCAAATCACTCAAAACTCATCCCAACATTCATCAAACCTTCAATCCTTCAATCTTTTGGCAACAATCCTTCCATCACAAACACAAAATACCTTTGATTCCACCAAAAATCATAAATTTTCCCCAAATTTTTGAAGAACCCTATCTTTCAAGACTTCAATTTTCAAGTGAAAGGATTGGAATTCAAGGGTCCAAGTCGGGTTTTTAAGCAACTAGGAGCAACAAGGAGCATTATTTTGTGGAATTCGGGGAGGTATAATAACCAAACTCAACTTTCATATTTCTTGCGCTCTTTTAATCCGAATTAGTCTTGTTTAAGTGAGTTAGTTGGATTAGCAGTTGTCTCTTGTTGCTATAGTTGTTGTTGGTGGTAAAAATTTTCTGGGTGAGGCAAGACAAACACCAAACACAAGCTTTTGAAAACCTTCTTGAGCTAGTGCACACCAAGTGTTTGGTGAGTTGTCCCAAAGAGTGAAAAATTTTTGGAGTGCCATATTTTGTGTTGTTTGTGTTGTATCAACTTTATTGTAGGTACAAGAATGTCAAGCTTAAACCCATTCCGAAGGCCATCTAAGAAAAGAGTTGTAGAGGAGACCGAAAATGTGGAGGAACCAATTTTTACCGGGGAGGAAGGGTTAGATGCCAACCAAACAAAAATCTTTCAAAAACTCGGCCTACACCAAAAATAACCAATCAAAACCACCCGTTTCCTTGCCCCCCACACCCTAAATGCCCTAGGCATTGGCACCCTAATCCGGGCTATGCTTGCTAAGGTGGGCCTAGAAGCATACTTTGATGATGAGTTATGGGATTACACCTACACCTCCTACACCCGAGAGTTCCTTTCTACCTTGACGGAGTGTAATGTGGCGGAGGGAAGAGAGAAAAAAATCCGGTTTAGAGTGAATGGAAAGTGGCACACCCTTACCCATACTCAAGTGAGGGAGGTCTTGTCCATTTCCAAAACCCCATATCCCATTCTCATGCTCGGGCAAAGGAGTGATGCGGCTTGGACCGAGATTGTGGGAACAAAGAATGTTAAACATGACAACATGATTTCTTATTGCACCAACCCCGTGGTACAACTCCTCACCCGCTTCATAACCACCATCTTCTATGCCATAGGAGAGCCCACTAAGGTCAACTCAAAGATCCGAGCTACCATGTGGACCATGCTCCGGAGGGGGTAGGAGTGCCCGATTGGGTACAACTTTTTATTGATGCATGCATGGTTCACAAGACCAAAAGTTCGGGAGGGAGTATCAATTGCGGGGGGGCAATCACATTCTTTGTTACACACTTTGAGGGGGACATTGATGAATCCCAAGACATTTTCAAGACTAAAGGTCTTCCCTTGTACAATGATATTGTTCTTGAGGAGTGCAAGATGTTTAAGAAAGTGAGGGAAAACCCCCTTAAAGGGTATTGGTTGGGCCCCGACAAGCAAAAGTACTTGAGGCTACCAAGGCCTAAAAACTCTCCTTTGCCAAGTGGTACCCATGGTAGGAATTTCTATTGTCGTATGGATATATCGGACTTTGACTCTAATGAGGACGAAGAGGAGGCACCAAATGACCCTCCCGTGGACATGGACACCCCTATGTATGAACCGAGAGAGGGCTCTCATGACCCGGTTGCTCCTTGGCAACAAAACATGTACGATTATTTCAAAGAGACAAGAAAGGTTTTCACTACCATAAGTGGGCGTGTGGAGAATCTCCATTCTTGGTAACAACAACAAACGCCAAGATTGGAGAATCTAGATCAATGGAGAAGTGTGGTTTATGATAGAGGGAAGTTGATAGAGGAGGCCGCAACAAATCAAACGGCCTTGATGAGGGAAATGATTGCTAACCAAGAGGCTAACCGTCGTTGGCAACAACAACTTGATCAAACAATGACGGCCAATGCAAATATGTGGAAAGAGCAAAATGAGTGGAGAGGCCAAATGGACCACCAATTTGGGGTCCAAAATGAAAGATATCAAGAGTATGTCCAAGATTCATACTACGATGCAAGGACGCAAGAAGACACACTTGGGATAGTTAGTGGTCTATTTGGTATGTCTCTTAACCCAACAATCCCACCTTCTATCACCCAAGAAGATGTGGACCAAAGCTATGCCCGGGCCACAAGAGAAAGAGAAAGAAGATGGAAGAACCAAGGCACCGATGATCAAGGGGGTGCCTCCGGTTCTCAATTTTGAAGCAAAGTTTGTGCCCTCCTCCACATTGAGGACAATGTGGAATGTAAGTGTGGGGGAGGAATATGAATTGTAATATATGTAAACTTCTTGTTGTTTAATGCAAAAAAAAAAAAAAAAAAACAAAAAAAAAAGATTGAAAATTTCGGCTAGGTGAAAACCCACAAGGGTGGGCACCTAGGCAAGATTGGAAAAGGTGGCCGAGAACGGAATGAAAACCCGAAAGGGCATTCCGGGCAAAATGAAGAATCGAGTTGCGAGCCACCGATGAGAGGAAAGGAAAAAGCTAAGGTGAAAACCCGAAAGAGCACCTTAGGCAAAATGAGGGATTTTCAAACAAAAAAAATCGAAAAATTGAAAAATGCAACACCAAAAAAGATGGAGGGATAAGAAGGGAGCAATAAGGAGGGTCTTGGAAGGAGGTTAGATTTAGGATTTAATTTCTTTTTGAGTCAAAGAAAAGTGTTTCAAATTGGTGGTTTTTCATGTTGGCTACTAGGTTGTTAATCTTTGTTGGTGTTTGGCCAACTTAGTAGCATGACTTGCATTGTTTGGAGTGATAAGGGGCTGAGATAAGGAGAAGATGAATGATTTGGAGGATTGGTTGGGTCACTTTGCTATTGCCTTGGGATAAGGCAAGAGTGACCACTTCTACTTTGGTGATATAAGAAGGGTGGAGTTGCGTGATGAGTCGGAGTTGGAGTCGTGTCGTATCTTGTGTGAGGGATGATATAAGGAGGGTGAGTGAGAGAAGAGTTTGTGTCACCTTTGAGTCTAGATTTTCTCTTTAATTGGTGGTAGTTCAAGAGAGAGATATAAGAAGGAAGAGGTGAGTGAAGAGTGATCATTCAATCCCACACCCCCTTATGGACTTGCCGAATGCTTTCCTTGAGTTTTACAAGGGACGAGCAAAAGTCCAAGTGTGGGGGAGTTTGATAGAGTCAAAAAGTGTCGAGTCACTAGGGCCTTCTTAGGCCAAGTATGTCTTAATTAAGGGTCATTTTGTCGGAATAAAGAGTTAATCTTCCCGTCCCGATGATTGTCATAACTAATGCCTCTTGATTCATGTGTGGAGCTTGGTATGAGGAGAGAACCCGGAATCCCGAGCACGAACCTCTAGCCACCCTTGTAGACAAGCAATCACGCGGAGACGACCTTACATGAACCAGTTGCGGAGCCGACATTCCTTGATAGGAAGCATGAAGGCTAAGTAGTGGAGAACTCGTGTTGAGGAAGTGAAGAAATAATTCGCATTCAGGCATTTTGGCAGACTGCCACCAGCCACAGCAGTCTGCCACGGCAGTCTGCCATCCATCCGGCAGTCTGCCATTCAGCCGGCATTCTGCCGATGTCCTGTACTCGTGACTTTTGTTTAGCCCGTTGGTTTAAATGGAAGCCCAAATTTCCGTATTACCCTAGAATTTCGTGCAACCCTATAAATACTCCTCATGTTTGAAGACCTAGTTATCATCTAATTATTGAATAATCTCTAGAAACTTGTAGTAGGAAGAACACTTTATTTTGGGTAAAAGTTGTAATCTTTTAGCTTTGGATGTTAATTTTTCCTCATTTCTTGGGTTTTTCTAAGAAGATGGAAGGCTAATCTTCCCTTTGCTTGATGTAATTTGATCAAAGTATCCAACTTTGGTATTGTAAGACTCTTAAACCTCTCTTAATTTATCTAATGCTCTTTTCTTGTGCTCAATTTCTCATGTTGAGTAATTGAATGTTTGGGTTGGCCATCCTTGCATGTTATTTACTTGACTAGTGCAAATCCTAAAGAAATGGTTTAATTTAGTTGGGATTGTTGAAGCAAGTTTGTTGTTTGTTGATTTGGTTTAAAGGATTCTTACAACAAATAGGAAAGTTCATGTCTTTTGCTCATTTGTATGGTTTAATCTTATGAGGAATTGATCCTAGTTTCATCTTTTGGTTAAATTCTTAATGCTCATGCTTAGTCTTTTTTCATGGTTTAATGAATTGTTGCTTGAGTTTAAAGGGTATATGTAGATGGTTTAATTTGCATGTATCAACATCTTGAGGTGATAGTATTGGGTAGATATTGGTAAGAGAGTAAAAAAGAGTCAAGCTTTACCATTGTTGGGTTACTAAGAGAGAATTACATCAAGTTTTCCTTTAATATTGAATCTTGCATACTAGTTGTTTGTTGAATTGTCTCAATAGAAAGATTTTCAATCTTTACTCATTTTCCCATGTTTGTTTCCCAAAACCAATCCTTTTCCATCTATGTTTCCTACTAGTTGATCTTTGTTAATAGCCATTGTTTGTGTATTACCTTTTGTTAAGTTTACATTGTTGTTAGGATCTTGATTAGTAGTAGAGATCTACTTAGTAGTCAATAGCTTACAATTCAAGTTTTTAGTCTTAAACCCCTTCTCTTGGGTTCGACCCTTACTTCCCTTTACTACTACCCTTAATAGCATAGTGTAGAGTTGAGTTTGGTTTATAAATTGTTAATTTGATAGGTTAATTCTAGCTTTTTACGACACCTAGTTTTACGTTATCATCTGTACAGTAGGGAGACCACCACCACGACCACTCGCCCTTTTAGCAATCCTTCTTGCTGCTGATATGTCTGTGGACATGATGGGTAAGTTGTAGAATGCCACCCATGGTCGAGCTCCGATCATGGATATTCCTCGAGAACGTGAAACCTGCCTTGGCCCTTCATCTGGAACTTCTGATAGGGTTTCTGGTTGGTACCAACCGGCCCATTGATGACCCATGGAGTTTGGCCTGTAGTAGCCTAGTCGTCGTCTTATTGTGTCTAAGGCCTGACCTGTTGGGTGTGCTGCATTGTAGAGGAACACTGGCACTGTGACCAGTTGTGGGTTAGGTTTATGGAAAATATTTACTAGTGCAACGCTTTATGCTAGAGTTTTCATATGCGACATTATCTTTCTTTGTTTTTTTCCACCTTATGTATACTCGCCGGCTAATGTCTTAACGTTAGAAAGGGCATTTAAGGTTAGGCAAATTACCTTGAAATCGGTTGCCAATTTCCTTGGCAACGGTCTTAGCTAGCCATGTTGCCTCATCAAGGGAAGATCGAGCCAGAGGATTAATGAGAATATCATCTACAACGCCTAGCCTCGGGTGAGTACCCGATTGTAGCTGGAGGTCTATGGCCTGGTAGGCAGCATCGGCCATGTCAACGACGGTTTAAACAAGTGGGCTAAAAATCGGATTCCCGGTACTGTCATGGATGACATATGAGACTAATGTGAAATTAGCTCTGTTATAAACTCCATCTGAGAACCTGTTTACAATAGCAGTTTCTGGATTAAGTCTAGCAGCTCTTTCGATCGCATCAAGGGCTGTCTGGTTGCGTGATTCAGAAATGTAGACTTTGCAGCATAAAAGCATAGAATGGTTGATGCTTTTCTTCTTATCCTTCAATAAACAAGGGCAATCAGGTTGTAAATGATCTTACGTGTAAAAACAATTCTGATAATGTTTTTATTTAACTAATTTGATAATTTGGTTTCATTTTGGTCACCTGTCAGCTGATAAACTAGTCATTCAGCTTAGTTACGGGTCAGGTTAAATCAGATCAGTTATATTTGGGTAAGCCTTAATTTCGATCTTAGTTCATTCAGCTCAGGTTAATTTCGGCCACTGTTTTAACTGGTTTGAACTTTTTCAGGCCAGTACAGTTTTGATTCGAGTCAATGCCGGTTCAGGTGAGACTTCAGTAATAGAGTTGGACATCATTAGTTATATGTGAGCAACTTGTGGCGACAATTAAAATGTTTTTCATTAAAAATTTAATGTTTAAAATATTCAAATTGATAAGGTTGAATCGTGCAATAACTCTAAAGATTATAGTAAAATGGTGTTTATGTAAAAGAAATACGACTTTTTGTTCAAGTAAATCAGTTCGGTTCGGTTTCATCTAAGTTTTAGGTGTGATTCTAGTTGATCATTTTTGTTATTTGATCAGATGTGAATTTAAATATTTTTGATTAATTTTTCAAATTGAATAATGAGATAGAGCCACCGGGTGGTGCTTAAACTGAGCGCCACCCAGGGCATAATAGTAAATTTCTTGTATTTTGCAATTTCCCTCCCTTGCATTTTGAATTTCAAACTAATTAAAAAAAAGGGTAGTTTAGGAAATTAGAATTATATAATCAATTAATTATTATGATTATTATAACCATAAAAGAAAACTTTTAGGCGTAATTCACGTCAGATTTGTAACAATTTGGAAGCTGTTCATCAAACAAAGAAGACCACCGTCTAATCTTTCTAGTTATAGATCATGAATATGATCAATATTGAATTATGCATTTATGTGCACAAATTACTACAAAACAAGACTTAAAATTAGTTTAAGGGAGATTGTGATCGTAGGCGTGCAGACCTATCAAGTATGTCCGACAATAAGTTCGACCCGCTCGAGTTTTTACAGTGTCTTCTTCATCATGAATCGTATTGAATTTTCTCTTTCGTTCGCTTGTAGATGAAAAACTCAGTAGATGAAAAACGTAGTAGATGAAGAACCCAATACAATCATGAAGAAACATAATTATCGATCAAGATGAAATATTAAATTAACTTTTTTGGCGTAAAATATTATTTAGAAATTTTGATTTATTAAGGGCTTGTTTGGTTGCCAATTAAAATCATGGGATTTTAAACTTCCTAGGAAGTGTAAAACCATGATGTTGTTTGGTTGCCAAAATCATGGGAAGTAGAACTTCCCACATGAATCGAAAAGGCTACATGTACACGGGGTGTACAAACCCCTTGGTACACAGGCCTGTAGTAACGTGCCACGTGGAAAGTGGTAGGGACCATATGGAATCTTTTTCAATGGTTAATTCTACTACCTAAATTGAAATATTTTGAATTTGAAATTCAAATTTGAAGGAGTTGAAGAGTCATTTATTTTTATTAGTCTATCTATTTTTACAAAAAAAAAAAAAAAAATTATATTATATTATATTTTATTTTATGAATATTATTTTTAGTAAATACACATTTTCTTCCCCAAAACACAACCATCTTCTCTCCTTTTTTTTATCCCACCCATAAATCCCTCCACCACCGTCCGGCCATCTTCCGGCCACCACTGCACCCACCACCGGGAAAACGTGTCACCACCATGCTTAATGCCGGGAATATTTTACCTAATACACATTTTCAATTGCTCTCATTCTTCTCCTACTCAATAACTCACATCACTCTCCACCACCAACCTCCACCCAACACCTCCCGTCAACCAACCACCTACCATCATCGCTCCGACATCCTTACATTCCTACGCCCCTCACGCGCGACTTTAACCCGCCGCCCAATACCCCTAGCCGCCGCCACCAACACTACCGGATCTGATTAGCCAAAATAGGTTTTGTTTACTCGTCGGATGCTAGATTAAGAAACAAGATGGAGAAGAAATATTTATTGTGTATTTGCCTTTTAATGGCTGCCGATGATATGATTTTTATACAAAAATGTACAAGCTGCTGGGTTAAGACTTGGTCATATCCCAAAGATCCGATATTGATACGATATTCACAAAACTAGGAAATATACGATATTAATCGTGGTTGTAAATATTGCAAAACTAATAATACGGAAACGGAGATGTAGGGTTTTTATCGTGGCTGTTGTGATGTTTATGTATAAGTTCCGTGGTGATATTGTGGACATGTGGTGGTTGGCAGTGACTCGGTCGTTGTGAGTATGGCACGGTAGTCATGAGGTGATGCCAGCGGTTGTAGGGTTGGTGAGGGAGGAGGCCAAAAAGAAAAAAATTGTGGTGGTGCCATTGCTTTCGAGCTTCATCGGAAAGTGGTGGTTGGAGGACGGCGAGAAAAACGTACTCCGTATTGTTTAATAAAGTTGTTAATAATTAATATTATTAATTATTAATTACGTACGTATTTATTTATAAAACATTTTTAGATAATTTTATCATGATTATGATTAACGATTAATCAATTGATATCAAAATTAATTATAATTAACGTGATTGTGTATAATTTGATTAAAGATAGCTTAATTCAAGTTAAAAAGAACATGACTTTTTTTTAGATTAAAATAGAACATGATTAAACTTTAGTTAATTTAATTAAGGTAAACTTAACTTAATTAGACATAACTTAATTCGATTATAAAATTATACAAACATTACTTAACAAATAATATTTTAATTTTATTCATTAATTTCTAACTAAACATAATTAAACCTAACATAATTTATCAAAATTTCATTAAACTTAATATAATTAACTTTACTTGGACTTGACTAAATTTTACTTAATTAGAGTTAAATAAACTTAGTTAACTAGATTTAATAACTTAACATCATTATTCAAATATAATCAAAGTTAATAACTAAATTTAAGGTAATTATACTTGAATAACCTAAAATTTGTTAAGTCTAAATAAACATAATTTAGATATAATAAGTGATTCAATAAAGTTCATTATTCAAATATAAAGTTACACTCATATCAACTATTTAATTACAAGTTAAAGTTGATATGAGTTTCAATAATACGCATCCGAAACGTAATATCGTTATTTTGTCTAAAACTAATATTACATACTCCGTATTATACAATAACTTATTTTAATAGTAAATATATTAAATAAAGTCCTCACTCCTGACGAGTCTATCGTAGTTGCACTAAAACCAATCCTAAAATAAACCAAACCTAAAAATACTAAAACCTTAAAAACTCCCAATCCTAAAATAAACAAAACATAAAAACACTAGAACAAACCCTAAAAACAACCAACCCTAAAATAAACAAAACCTAAAAACACCCAACCCTAAAATAAACTAAACATAAAAACACTAAAACAAACCCTAAAAACAACCAACCCTAAAATAAACAAAACCTAAAAACACCCAACCCTAAAATAAACCAAACATAAAAACACTAAAACAAACCCTAAAAACAACCAACCCTAAAATAAGTCAAACCTAAAAATACTAAAACAAACCCTAAAAACAACCAACCCTAAATAAACCAAACCTAAAAATACTAAAACTCTAAAAACAGCCAACCTTAAAATAAATCAAACATAGAAACACTAAAACCCTAAAAATTAAATTGGAGGTAAAATGTGAAAAAGTAAATAAAAATGTTTTTTTTTTTGTAAATAAAATTTTTATAGTATATGATATGAGAGTATATAAATTATTGAATAAAATATGGATTAATAATATTATTATGACATGAAAAAGATTATAGATTTTAATAAAAACTCCTCCAACTTTCCCTCCTAATCCAAAATTTTCCCTCCAATATAACAAAATTTTCCCTCCAACTTTCCCTCCAAACACATGGCGGGCTACTAACGGGCAAAAGGTGGATATATGGATTGCTGAAATGGCGGATTCCTATTGGAGGAGAAGCGGTGGCGTGGATTAGTGACGTGGCAGACACTGTGCAATGATACAATTTTTATGTACATAATACGAGAGACGAATTTATGATACTAATTTAATCAATGTGATACGGAGCAATGATGTGTATGATACTAATTAAACATGAGTACTCATACATTAATATAAGTGTATGGTTTAAGTTAATATAACTTACATCTTATATAAATTATTACATATCCTCACTACTACAAAAAATAGCAAAGAGATCACTAATAAGAAACCTGTTATATTCTCAAACCGGTCTCTAAACATAAGAAACCGTTGATTTTATTAAACCGGTTTCTTAAAATAAACTAAGAAACCATGTTGAATTATAACCGGTTTCTTAGCTTTTTGGATTTATTCCCTCAATCATGACTTTATATCATTTTATTCCATTTTTATTGTTTTTGTTTCTTAGCACCCTTATGTCCGAGTTATCACGTTAGAATCCCACTTCTCGCCTCGTCGCCGCACATAGCCACCATCAATCGCTCTCCCCCTACTATCACTTGCTCCTCCTTCCGGCCCGGTTCCTAGATAATAGGTATTCATTTTTCATCAATTTTGTTTTAATTTTTTTAGGGTTTATGAATTATTCGATCTATTCGTAATTAGGTTGTTGTAGGATTTTCATTGTTGTCCTTCCAGCCAATTTCTATAGCTTTATTGTTGTTGTGTTTGAAGTATCAGACTTTAATTGGTTAGACTTGCTAATTAGGGTCGATCAATATAAGTGTTTTGGATTCATCTGTAATCATTTACTTTAATCGTCCTTAATTATATGATTGAATGCGAATTAGTGATTATACAATCGTTGATTTGCATAATTGCTGTTCTTTTCCTATTAACTCTCATAGATAATTTTGACAAATATTTGCAATGCATGTCTTATGCCCGACCTTTATCGAAGAAACCATTCAGAAAATGTGCAAGAGTGGTTGGAGAATGGAGAGGTTAAACATCAAAGAACATACCTCATACATAGTGCATTCCTACAATTAAACTTATTAGGCAAACGGCGGTCTTATGAGTTTTGTTTAATGAACTGTTTGTTGTTTCATTGTTGGTTATATACTTATATCAGACCTCAAAGATCACAGTTTGCATGAAAATAGTTTTACCATCTTTGCAGCTTTCAAATTAAATTGTTGACTCCATTATTTGGCTCCGAATACCATCGTTATTACTATTATTACTGACTTTATATGATTACAAATTTTCATTAAGAACGGGTATATCCGTTTTAAGCTTAAGACGGGTCAAGTATTTAGAATAAGACAAAAGCATATTGCCTAGGGAATCACAATTTATTTATCTTCTATGCACAAGTGAGATGATACTTGACCCGTTTTAATGTTAAGACGGATTAATGGAGACTTACTCTTATATGATCAAACGATAATGACTCCTTTATTTGTCATAATTTTCTTATGTTGACTTCTTAGTGGTATTAATTTATACATTTCAAATGAGCAAGGCGCTGTATCTATGTTGGGTTTGTTGTTTCAAATACTAAACAATACTGGTTTTTAAAGTCATATCGGGAGTTTTGGTAATAATCGGTCACAAGAGTTGGTTTTGCTTGGGCATGAGACTTGTAATTTTAATTAATACTAGTGAATAATATTTATAACGCTTTTGTATGGAACTAAATCAATGGGTTATTCTCCATTTGTTGACTTTGCAATTGTGTAAATTCCGGACATCCAAGTATTTAGAGCTTGCGGCAAATAAAAAAGCTCGTCACTCAATTGACTAGTGAAGTATGTGATATCATTTGATTAAGCGATATGTATTGATCGCTTACTTTCTGTTAACCCACACACCCTCCCCCAGCCCCCTCTTTTTCATTTACAAGTGAAAGTATGTGATATCATATGATTAACTGATCTGTATTGATCTCTTACTTTCTGTTAGTCCTTTTGTGCAGAAGTCACTGCAAAGTGCTGATTGCTCAACAAAATATGACAATTTTGACAGTCGGGTTCAAGCATGGTTGTCTAAAATTCAGGTATTTTGAGTGCAGGCTTTCTAGAATGTTGATGTTATGCTGAATAAATAGCGATGAACTACATCCGTCTCAACTAAATCTTAGAAGTATTTTAGATAAGTCAATGTGCTTATTGTTGTATTATCTTACTCTTTAGTTGGCTTTCTGGTTGGTTACGTTTACATAACACGTGACGTGGTTTTCGCATTGTGCCTGTGGATTGGCGGGATAAGTCAATGTGCCAAAAATACTCTAATAATATCTCTTGAAATCTGATTTCAGGATCAGACTTGTACATTGGCGGGATGTTACGAGTCACATCTACTTGTTTCGGGTATTATGTAATCTCCCTATCTTTTTTTTATGGCACTTTCGTGTAAGAAAACCTTTTAGAGTAACTCCATTACCACTATGCACCGTGTGTGTAGAGCACAGGACAATAAAGTATTCCGTCAAAGAATGATTGAGGAAGCTAGGGTCATGTCTTTACAACTAGTCTTATCTAAGAAATAAAACAATTGTTGGTTAACAACTAGTCTTTTAATTATGGTTGGTTATTTTAATATTGTTTAGCCTTTCGAAGAGCTAGAGAGATGCCTGTACTAATGTCAATTGCTCAAACCTTGTGTATAACCTTGACTTTCAGGGAGTTTTTACTGGTTGTTTTTGTCCCCTTTTGTGTAGGTGTGAGGCGAGTTTTATGACTTCGAGTTTGGCTACAAATAAGATGATGATTTCAACGTCAAAGTTAACTTCAAGAGTTGTTATTTTGCGAGATTATATAATAGGAGATTAGTTTATAAGAATTCGAATATAATTGTAAGATAGGTTGCTTGTGAAGTTGATGCTAATTATGTAATTTAATTGTTACTGTATATTTTAGCGATTATAATTTTATACAGGTCTCGAATTTTTTTAATTTCTATTTTTTTTTTTGTTTCTAAATAAAATATAAGAGACCGGTTTTAGTCCAAAACTGGTTTTAAAGATAATATCAAAGAGACCGGTTTTAGTCCAAAACCTAGGTTTCAAAGACAATATCAAAGAAACCGGTTTTGGCCAATAATAGGTGTCTTAGTCAGCGATCAAAGAAATCGGTTTTTGGTGATAACCGGTTTCTTTGATTTAACCAAAGAAACCGGTTACATATCCGGTCTCTTAGGCTAAGACACCTGTGAGCTAGAGACCGGTTATAAACTGGTTTTTTATAGCCTTTTCAACCGGTTTCCTTGACATTTTTTGTAGTAGTGCCTCTTAAGTTAGAGTTGTAAGTACAAAGAAACAACAACCTCACAAAATTAGAACACACATAAATAAGACTTTTACTATCCTATCATCGACCGTATACGATTATGTATGATCAATATGTGATCCTACCCGATCTTTCCACCAAAACGATCCTACGATGACTTGTATCATTTCCACTTTTTGGATCATGGGATCGTACAATTTTACGATCTAGATCACGTTTTAACAACATTGAACTTGGTTATTCTTGAATTTACTAAAGTTAACTTAACTAAGTTGATCTATAAGATAAGCGATAGCATGAGTTGAATGAATCGAACTCAATGAAGTTGAACTAAAGTAAGAGTTAATTTGTGTAGAGATGAGTTTGTAATTAACTTAATCAAATTCTTGAACCTAAGTTGACTCATTTCGGTTCGATTGATTCAACTTCATTTAGTTGAGTTGATTCAGTTCATGCGATTCAATTCGGTCTAACTCTGCTACTACTTCTCGTATTGATCAGCTTAATTTAGTTCAATTTAGTCGAACATATTGATCGTACATAATCGTATAAGATCGATGGTAAGATTGTAAAAGTCCTCAATTAAATTTATTTATGTTAAGTTATGTTTATTTAGTGTTATACAGATAATTGTTTGTTACCATAGTGATTAAATTAGTATCATATATTATTCTCTCGTATCATACCCATAAAAATTGTATCACTACCTAGAGCACGCCATGTCATTAATCCGCGTCACCGCCTTTCCTCCATTAGAAGTCCACCACGTCATTAATCCACACCTCCACCTTTCGCCCAATAGTATTAACCTCAGTTAATTTAAAGCATAGCTAGATTTAATTATCAATCCACACCTTCCCATTTCACCCATTAATAGACCACCACATCATCAATCCACACCATCTTATTTCACCCATTGGTAGTAGGCCATATCATCAGTCCACACCTCCCCTTCCACCCATTTGATAACAACATTATTTTAATTAGTTTTACTTTGTTTAATGAAAAGCAATTTTGATATTCGGTTTGAATTACATATATTTCTATTTAATTTTTTTTTATCAAAATCTTACTTGTCTAATTCATTCATTTACCACTTATGATACATTTTTGTATGATATTTTTTAAAGTTGTGAAAATTCATTGTTCCCGTTACTACTTTCAATATAATCGTTGTTATTGTTACGTTAAATTAAGTTAAGCCAAATTCATCTTAGTTAGTTATTTTTAATTTAGTTACAATAAGATAAGATCAACTAAGTCATGTTAAGTTTAATAAAATTTAATTTTAGTCAAGTTAACTTTACTTAAATTTAGTCATGTTAACTATTTTAATTTAGCTAAGTTAATTTTAGTTAAGTTAAGTTAATTTTTTATTTAAGCTAGCCATACCCCTTACAAATTTCCTAATATTTTAATATTTAAATAAGTTGTTGTATCAGATAAAATTATATTTTCTCGAAATTATACTACAAAACTATAGTTTCGAATCAGATAAGATCTAATTGTTTTAATTGCAATATCCATATCTGAACCAAAACCAACGATTCGGATCGGATATCCGATTCCAAACATAACTTTTTGATCGGATATCCAAAGTTTTAGATCGAATTCGGATAGAATGTCGGATCGGTTTGAATAATCGGATTTTTGGCTCAACCTTACATAAGAGTATAAGACTACTTTTGTAGAATTTTACCTTTATTCATCCGAAGCCAAAAATTCATATTCTAATCTCTACCTTTTTTTCCTCTGAGTATAACTCACTTCTTATTTTTTTGGGATATTCTATATGGTACCCCTCAATTTTTCGAGTTTCTACATGGTACCCCTACATTTTTTAAAACATACATGATACCCCTAACTGTTGTCATTATCACTAAGTGTACCCCTAAACTTTATTTTCCGTCAATTAAACTCAGTTTTAGGCGTTAAGTGATTATTTGGACGCGTAACCAAGCTTGTCATTTATCATCCCATGACATAAGGACTCTACTAGGCCTCAATATCCATCTTTGGACGTGATAATTTGGCAAGAAATCAATAAACTTTCCGTCAAAATTTTTTTAGCCCATATATATCAATAAATATTAGGATCGAGATGGATATTGAGCCTAATAGAGTCCTTATGTCATGGGATAATAAATGACAAGTTTGGTTACGCGTCCAAGTCATTACCTAACATCTAAAACTGAGTTTAATTGATGGAAAATAAAGTTTAGGGGTATACTTAGTGATAATGACAATAATTAGGGGTACCATGTATGTTTTAAAAAGTGTAGGGGTATCATGTAGAAAGTCGAAAAATTGAGTGATAATGACAATAATTAGGGGTACCATGTATATTTTTTTTGTATTCTTAATGATTTTTCATCCTAAATTTCTATTCTCATGCTCACGGTGACTGACCTCCATCGTTTCCCATCTCCATTTTCAATTCATCATCATTTTTTACCCATCTTTTATCTGAAGCCCCTTAATTATCTTATATTAAATTAACTTTGCTCATTTTTATCTGGAGCTCCTTAATAAGTGGCTTCTTTTCCTCTTTTCATTTTGCCTCACTAATGATAAATTTGGGACATTCGAAAAAATAGTGATAAGTGAGAACGGATGATAAATCGGATATTAAAAAAATGATTTTCGGTAATTGACTTAAGTAAATGATGACATCGTCATCCTAACAACAATTTTAAGTACATCCAGTTTAGAAGGTATACATTTGAGGCAAATTGTCGTTAGATTGATTAAGAACAACTATACGTTATACAAATAGAGTGATTTAGGTGACTTAATTACGTGTTTTGAGTATTCCGGTCATACAATACATGAATTTGATTTAATTTAGCACAAATTAACTTTAGTTAATTAAATAAACTTAAACTCAATTAAACTTAAATTAATAATAAGAATACCGCTTTTATCGATCGACAAAAGAAAAAAAAATATACAAATGACGAAGTCTTGATTAAATTTACTTAATAAAATCGTTGCGGTGGTGGTCGAAATCGTAAAGCTTGATTAAATTGAAGTTGCGGTTTAGGGAGGGGCAAGTTAGGCAACATTCTTAAGTCCACCACCGCTCTACGAGCCACCCACCGCCAACGGAACCTCCACAACGACCACTGCCCACCCTTCATGGCTAAAAGACCTTCCAAACATGTGAACACTAATGCCAAAAATTAATGAAAAATTTTGATGGACCATTAGTAGATCTGAAAACGAAACATTACACCACCATTTGTAGATCTCAAACGAATCTGGCGGTGGCCGTCGACTACTGGGTGGTTGGGTGGTGGTCGAAATCGTGGCTGGTGGTTGGTTGGTAGTCGAAACCGTGGCTGGTGGTTGGGTGGTGGTCGAAATCGTGGCTGTTGGTTGGGTGGTGGTCGAAATCGTGGCTGGTGGTGGTCGAAATCGTCGACTATAGGCGATGGTTCATGGCTGGTGGTTGGGTGGTGCGTCGGATGATGGTTGTGGTGGTGGCCGGTGGACATGGGTGGTTGAATTGTTGATATTGGGTTAGGGAGGGAGAAGAAGGGTCATGTGAATAAATATGTAAATATATGAAATAATATAAAGTTTGATTTAATTGTATATGATATAATATTTTTGGTATAAAAATAGTAATATTCTAAAAGTATAAGTTTATTTTATTTTCCCTCCAAAGCCAAATTTTCCCTCTAACAGAGGAAAATTTTCCCTCCTAGTTTCCCTCCAAACAAAAGATGGAATCTTTATTGGTCTTGCCATGTGTCGCATTATTACTAGTCAGTGTACAAAGGCCTTGTACACCCCGTGTACTCCTAACATCTTTGCACATGAATCTACTTCCTCCATTATGTGGGAAGTCATTCACCAAGCCCCCCCTTGGTCATTGGAACTTCCCACATGAATTAACTTCCCACATGCAAACCAAACACTTTTTGGGAATTCACATGAATTGGAAATTCATGTGAACTTGAAGTTCCCGGGAACTTTAGTTCCCTTATGTCAACCAAACAAGTCCTTAAGTATTTGACTTTAATTGAATAGATATAAATTTCCGTGACTGCCTTAAATCTTTGGCGCAAAAACGAAAATTAATATTCTATTTTTTCTTTTTCTTTTTCAATAAATTACGGTGGCGCCGAGATTTAGTGCCACCCGGTGGCGCCCTATCACCATCCTTTCAAATTTGGGTTTATTATACCAATAATTTTTAAAAAAGTTATTTCTTTTCGGATTTATTACACCTTTTTACCAATAACTTTATTGTATATTAATACTTGGTTCACTTTGAAGGTATTCCGGAACCTCAAGTTTTACTTCGGTTTTCAAAATTATTTTAGTCTTTATTCTCGATTTAAATTCTAAATTTTTATAAAAGAAATCCGGAATTCGATTTTAAAACCAATAAGTTTACTCGGCTTTTGTATTATGTTTCACTCCCCTTTTGTTTTTCACGTCTTCTTTTCTATTTTTTCGCATTGAGGTGTGCGTTCACCCATGGACGGTCCCAAAGGATGATTCATTGAAAGAATTATATTGCTAATTGATAACTAATTAAGGTTAATAGATAACAAATATGGGCAGGGAATATTTACATATTCTAAAGAATATTTTCATATTCTAATACACCCCCTAAGTCGAAGCGGGAGGAGATCGTATGCTGAGACTGGAGCGGAAGTCGTCAAAGAGAGCTTTTGGTAACCTTTTAGTGAAGATATCAGCGAATTGGTATCGTGAGGGCACATGGAGAACTTGAACTTGGCCAAGTGCGACCCTGTCCCGAACGAAATGAATATCCATCTCTATGTGCTTGGTTCAATGATGATTGACAGAGAGGTATATGGCACTTATGTTGTCACAATATACAATCGTTGCCTTGAATAAAGGGCATTCAAGTACAAGTAGGAGGTTCCGTAGCCAACAGGACTCGGGTACAACATTTGCTACACCGCGATGCGATACTCTGCGGCGCTGGAACGGGAAATTGTTGCTTGTCTTTTGGAGGACCATGATATTAGATTGTCACCTAAATAAACACAGTAACCAGAAGTTGAGCGCCTTGTGTTTGGGCACCCTCCCCAACCGTCAAAGTATTGGCGGAGGAGGACGTTACACTACTACAAAAAGATGAATAAGTAACGCATAATAGAGAACGGTCAAATAAAATAATCATTCTCTAGAAATAAAGAGAACGCTTTTTCCTAATAGGTGTTATGTAAAAAGAAGAATAGAGAACACCTCTTATTTTACCCGTTCTCTGCAATTTTCTTAAACTAAAATTTCAAATTTAAATATAAATATATAATGAAAAGCCTATTTGTTCACCCGCCAGGCCGCCACTCTCAAAAAATTTCTAAAGTACTGTAAATTTATAAGTTGAAAAAAAGTAAAACTAAAAACCACAATATTACCTTTTACAAACTCCATTTCTTTTTACTGCATAACTTTATTCTTTCATTTCTCTAATCTCCCTCACTCTCACAAACCACCCATACCCACCTTCGGTTGAGACCTGCTGCCAACCGACTTACTTCGTCGGACGCATCACCACCGTGCATCACTGCTTTCCGCATCTTCATCTGATTCAAAATTTCTAGGTTTTGCAAACCAGATTCCAATTAGGGATTTTTTATTTTCTGTTTAAATTGCGCTGATAAATAGAGAAACTTAATTATTTCTTTGATAATTTCAGGTTGGTATTGCTATTATGAGGTCCTTATTGTGATAAACCCTAGAAATTGGGGATTATAACACCAAAGTGCAAGTCAACGAAAATTGATAGAATTGGTAATTGTCTTATTCTTTCACACCCCTTGCATTCAATTCTATTGGTATTCATATTCTCTCTTGAGTAATCCGTATATATGATGAAATTTGGCGTTTTTAATAGATCTTACTTCGTATATGTTAATTTTTGTTTTATATTAATTAAGGCATCCAGACTATTTGTCTCCTATGATTATGTTAGCTATTACCTCGATATAATTTTTTTGTAATTGATGAATAGGAGGTGTGATATTCGCTGATGATTGTTGTGTAATTTTTCATACTGGATGTATGGTTTTCTTTCAACTCTTGCTTATTGATTGAAACGGGTCTTATTCAATTTTCTATCTATTTTTTCTTCTGCCTTTTACCCCTCCTGAATGTGTAGTTCATATTGATCCAAAGACTTAATGGTGTATAACTCAAAGATTATATAATTTGCTAAGAGCGATTGTGGTTTGAACCCAGGTAGGTTAAAAAATAAGAATCGGTGATTGATCATGGAAGTTGCAAGATCTGATGGAAATGATGTCAAGGTACCCAATTTATTACAAGTATGAGTTGATTTATAGTATTAGCCCTAATCTGTAACAAGTATGTGGTGTTTTGTTTGTATTACTCTTGTTCAAAAGATGTCAAAGTCTGTTATAGTGCGACCTTTTTCATCGTTGATTGCTTTGGTATGTTTAGATGTCAACACAATCCGCAAAAGTATGGGGTGATTGTTGCATTCTATGACAGAGTTGGCCAAGTGCTTCTATTTTGTAAAAGTTATTTCTATTTTTCATGTTTGTCACTCTAATTTTTAACAGCTTCAGAAGCCTCGGATGTCACAACTAGAATCATCGACGTAACATTCTGTTTCTTTTCAGTAACTTGAAGGATGTACTGCCAAGCCAATCATCCTTTGATATCAAGCAATATAATTGTAAGCTCTTGGAAAAAATCCGTTGACTATATTATTGCTGAAGTCAGTTGAATTTGCTTTTGTATTGCCAAGCTAAGGTATTTTATAAACTTTGACACATGGCGACTGGCGAGCTTGCCTTGGTAAATTTAATTTGAGAACCATATACTATGCCCGATTACAACTTGTGTATTTTGCTTCTGATCAAGAATCAGTACACCTTATAACTATCTATTTAGCTCACGAGTCACGACATTATAGTTAGTTGTTTCCAAGTAAGTGGCATCATGACGCCCTTGTTTTTGCCTCATTACAATTATCAGCTATGCATGCAGAGGTATGGTTGCAGGTTGCAGTGTTCTGCACAGACCTGAAGCCATGTTTTAGGGAATAAAAAAGGACACGCAACAGAGCTCAAGAGTTCAAATGATGCTTTAGCTCGAGAAAGTAAAGCATTGTACCAGGGGTGCTTCAATTGGAGCTAATGGCATAGTTGTTCCTTCTTGTTGCATTTGTAAATAGACGCTGGTATAAAGTATATCTTTTTGTATGTAGAGAAGGGTGTCTTTAATGGTTATAACTGATACAGTGTATTTGTCCAAGTAATAAAAATGCCTACTTTTTCAAAATTTGTTTTCATGGTAAGATTTGTGTTTGTTAATTTATATTATATATGTATATTGCTTTCATTGGGTAAATGATACTAAAATTTATTTATTTAAAAAAAAATTAAAGAACTGTGATCTGTCTTGACTGTTCTCTATTATATTTGATAGAGAGCTATTGTCGTTGATAACCGTTATCTAAAGTAGGAGAAACATAACGCCTCCCATTAGTAAGGGTTCTCTATAGCGCATAAAAACAAAACGCCTTCCTCTACAGGCGTTTTCTAATGTTTAACATATAAAACGCCTCCCCACCCGTTCTCTATAAATTAGAGAACGCTGAGTTGGAGAACGCCTATGGGGTGTTTTCTAAAGCCTATTTCAACAGTTCTCTATGTTTTTTTTGTAGTAGTGTTAGGTGAAGGCCGTGATAGGAAGTCCCTTGAATGTAGCGGATTATTCGTTTCAGTGCACTAAAGTGGGCTTCACAGGAATCATGCATATAGAGGCATACTTGTTGAATGACGTATGATATATCAGGCTGTGTAAAGGTTAAGTATGGAAGTGCACCTGCTAAAGTTCTATAGAGTGATGGATCAGCGACAGGTTTACCGCCAGAGGCACTGAGTTTGGACTTTGTATCGACAGGAGTTTGAGGAGGTTTACAGGCCGACATGTTGGCGCGAGCAATAATCTCATTTTCATATTTCTGTTGATGAAGAAACAACCCATTTTTGTGTCAAATAACAGCCACACCGAGAAAATAATTCAACGGACCAAGGTCAGTCATGGCAGCAGCAAATTATGATCGAAGCTTGTCAATAATTTGTGTGCGCAAGAGATAAGACGAAGAGGCAAGAATGATATCATCGACATATAATAGAAGATATGCAATATTTGTTCCAGCCCGAAAGATAAATAAAGAGTTGTCACATTTACTATGATGAAATCCGATGGTAGAGACATATGAAGCGAACCTCTTGTACCATGCCCGGGGAGCCTGCATAAGGCCATATAGAGATTTTTGAAGAAGGCACACATGGTCGAGACGTTGAGGATGATGAAACCCAGGAGGCTGATACATGTATATAGTTTCAGCGAGATTACCATGAAGGAAGACATTCTTCACATCGAGTTGATGAATGGACCACCTTTTAGAAACAGCCATGCTAAGAATGGTGCGTATTGTTGCGGGTTTAACCACGGGACTAAAGGTCTCGTCACAGTTGTTCGGACCTGCCATTGACAACAAGACGAGCTTTGTATCGCTCTAAATCACCATTAGACTTGAATTTATGTTTAAAGAGCCATATGCACCGAGTCATATTAACGTTAGGGGGAATGGGAACAAGGACCCAAGTCTTATTTTTAAAAAAGAGCATCGATTTCATCGATCATGGCGAGTTTCCAATTCTGGTCATTAAGTGTTGCTATAGGCGATTTTGGTATCGGGGAAAGCCTGGTAGTGACACAAAGGTCAAAAATTGGTTTAGGCTTATAAATACCGTGTTGGGCTCAGGTTGTCATTTAAGGAGACGGAGGTGGAGGGGTGGACTGTTCCGAGACTGGTGGGGACTGTTCTGGTGACGGTTATGTGCTCGACATAGGCGAGGTTGCTAGGTTGAGTTGGCTAGGCTGTTTGTCGGGGAGACAGGGGACCGTGGTGAGGTAGGGGACCGTGGGGAAGCAGGTTGTGAGGTCGTGGTATTGGGGTCAAGGTTTGGTTGGTTGCTGGCCGTGTGGGTGGTGAGTCAGGTAGGGTAGGTAGGGTGATGTGGTTGTGTCAGTTTCGAGGAAGGAATAGGTGGAGGGCGGGTGACTTTGGTTAGTGGCATAAGGAAAGACCGACTCATCAAACGTCACGTGTCGAGCAATAATGATTTTCCGTGAGGATAAATAGGCACTTGTATCCTCGATGGTTCGACGAATAGCCCAAGAAGACACAAGCACTAGAACGGGCAGCAAGTTCAGGGAAAATGAGGGTAGCAAAGACAACCGAATGTGCGTAGGTGACCATAAGAAGGGACACGATTGTAAAGAGATGAGGTTGGGGAAATAAGACGATTTGCTTTGCTAGGTGAGATATTACGAATGTATGTAGCAACAGAAAGAGCATGGTGCCACATAGATAGTGACATTTGGGCGTGCAGGAGAAGGGTCCGAACCATATTATGTATGGTACAGATCTTTCGTTCCGCCTTACCGTTTTGAGGAGAGGTATGGGGACAAGAGAAGCAAAAACTAATTCCATTTTGTTTGAAAAAACCGTGTAAAGTAGAATTATCGAACTTACGACCGTTATTGCATTGACCGTTATTGCATTGAAGGTTCTTTATAGGACTGTCAAATTGAGTTTTAATTAAATTGTGGAATGGTAAAGATATGAGAGACTTATTGGTGATGGGAAATGTCCACAAAAAAATTGTGGAGTCATTTAAAAATAAGACGTAATAACGGTGACCCATACAACTTATAACAGACGATGTCTATAAATCACTATGCACAATATCAAAGGGCAATACCGAAGTGGAATTAGAAGGTGAAAACGATAATTTAATTTGTTTGCCTAATTGGCAAGAGTGACAAATAAAAGAGTTTTTCAAACTCGAACAAGAAATAGCTTTATTCCGGCATAAAATATTAAAGATAGCATGGCCCGGATGAGCAAGACGTCCGTGCCAAGTAGGTGATGAGACAGCAACAAGAGCTTGTGGTGAGATCGAGGCAGGGGAGGGCGTGGTGAATAATGGATATAAATCGCCCGAACTACTCCATCTCATCAGGCCCTTCCCCGTCCGATAATCCTTCACAGTAAAACCAAATATGGGTCATGGGTCAAATTCGATAGAAACATTATTGTCGGTGGTTAATTTCTTGACAAAGATCAGGTTCTCTTTAATATATGTGGAGCATGAAGGACATTTTTTAATGTGAGTGGGGATGGGGAGGCAAAAGAGTCTTAGCTCCACAATCGAGTATTGGAATCTCGGTACCATTTCCGACTACAATACTTCGATTATCGCTCAAATTAAAATAAGACGAGAGGTTACCTTGATTCGACGTCATGTGGGACGAGGCACCGGTGTCCATATACCAATTGTCATCAGGTTGTTGCAGCGTAACAGTTTGCATTGCGGCTGTAATATCACTAGGGACAAAAGCTCCTTGCGGTGTCCCGATGGTGGAAGGTTGAGCGATGAAAGCTTGTGGAGCCTGCTGGGGCCTAGGTTCAAGAATACCTGGTCCATGGCTTGGTGCAGGAGGATTAGTCCATGTCCGTGAAGGTTGTTGTCCCTGGGATGGGATTGGGATTGCTGCTGCTTAGTTGATCCGCCACCATGTTTGCTATTTGACCCTCCATTGCCATTGTTTTTGCCCTGATAATTTCCACGATAACGTCCCCCTTTGTTCTTATTGTTGTGAGAACGAGAGGAATTATTACCGCGGTTATTATTAGAGGGCGGGTTATTAGAATCACCATTGGAGTCGGTCTGAGAGGCAAGCAACGCGGATTCAGTTGAAGAAGAAGATGCTTTAGCACGGCGAGATTCCTCGAGTGTGAGCATCGATCAAGCTTTGTAAAACGGAGGGAGGGGGTCACTCTGTTAATGATAGTAGCAACACCATCATACCCATCCGATAAACCGGCGACAAGTTGAAGAACAAGTCGATTGTTAGAGACAACAGCGCCGACGTTAGCCAATTGATCGGCCAACATGCCTGACAGTAGGAAGAGACATTAGGATAATTATCCATATGAGTTTGAGAAAATTGTTGTTCAAGGAATACACCCATTGAGTTTGTGTTGTCATTGAAGATGTCCTTGAGACGATCCCACGCGCCTTGAGCCGTTGCCTTGGTTCCAAGACACTACAACGAAAACGCGGCATAGTGACGGACATACTGACGGAAAAAACAAGCCGTCAGAAAACACGGGAAACTGATGGATTTCTGACTGAATTTCTGTTTCCTGACGGAGATTCCGTCAGCTATAATTGGCGCGTTGACTAAGTCAATGGCGCTAAAAAACATTTGACGGAAATTCCGTCAATATTATGCTATTACTGACGGAATTCCCGTCAGATGACTCTCATACACAGCGTTATGCAGAACAGCTGTTAAATAATTGGGACATCCGGGCGTACTACAAGACTGTCAAGGGCTTTGACGAGAAAAACCGGATATTTGGGACCGGAGATAAAGGGGCCGAAATATGGTATAATCCTCCTACTAACAAAGCTGGTCGTCGGTCTTTCTCTTATGCTCCTATCATGATTTCACAGCTTTCCACCCAAATGAATGATGAGCGAGCCGTTCGAATTGCTCTTGAAAAAACCGTTCGTGAACAGGTCGAACAAATGGCGGCAATGCAAAAGGCTTGTGCTGATATGCAAGCATCCCAACCCCCAAACACGTGTTCACAATTTAATCCACAAAGGCGGGACGACTTTGCGGATGATGGACACGGGTTTGGAGGTGGTAGTTTTATTTCCCCTGTAGGTTATAGCCTTTAGTTAGGTTAGTATTGTCGTCTAGTAGGGAGTATGAAAAAACATTGGTGATTTGTGTTTAATTAGTAAGACAATATACGAATTTGACCGACTTTATATGTAAAAAATTTGCGTTCAATTCTCTTTGGTTGCCTCTCTTGATTCCCGTAATAGCGGTTGACGTGAAAATGGATTCCCGCTTGGCGGTCGACGATTCTATATGTGTTTTGCAGGTTTTGGTTGTATTTGAAACAATGCAAATAGGCATCGTGGTTGTATTTGAAACGATGCAAAAACGCATCGTGGCTGGGCAGCAAGCTGTTTTTTCCGGCCCCTGTTTTTTAATAAAACTGACGAAAATTCCGTCAGGATTGACCAAAATACCGACGGAATTTCCGTCAAGGCTTTTTTTCCAGATTTTCCAGAAATCACAGTTTACTGCCACGTGTCCAGTCTACTGACGGAAATTCCATCAGGATTGACCAAAATATTGACGGAATGTCCGTCAGGGCCCATTTTTACAGAATTTTTGAAAACCCGCCAAATATGCCACGTGTCAAGCCTGTGGCGGAAATTCCGCCAGGAAATCCGAATACTGATGGAAATGCCGTCAGTTGTATGCTGGTATTAGACGACGGTTATTCCGTCAGTTATCCGTCATTATTTCTGTTTACTGACGGAAATTTCGTCAGGAGAGGTATTTTACTGACGATAAACGCTGACGTACCATACCGACGGAAACTCCGTCAGGAATTTTGTTTTACTGACGGATTTTGCCCTTTACTCACAGATTTTGTCTGTCAGTTTTTCGCGTTTTCGTTGTAGTGAGATAGTATGAAGGAGATCGAGAGAGATGGTGTTGTAAATCCATTGCTTTACAATGGCGTCGAGACGGTCCCATTGCTCATTCTTCTTTGGGAGGAGCAACATGATCAGCAACGTCGACGGCACGAGCTGTGTTGAGGAACAACTCAGCCCACGATTCATAGTGGACATTCTCGGTTTCCAAAGTGATTTGAACATAGTTCTTGA
Source organism: Silene latifolia (assembly GCF_048544455.1). Lineage (NCBI taxonomy): Eukaryota > Viridiplantae > Streptophyta > Magnoliopsida > Caryophyllales > Caryophyllaceae > Silene > Silene latifolia. Next base: position 417,478,215 of record NC_133538.1, on the reverse strand, counting down.
TATTGGAGACGGAGAAAGCAGGATGGAAATGGGTCGTTTTTGAGGACTCGGCACAGGGAGACATGGTGGGATGCGAAAAAGGAAGAGAAAAGAAGGTAGGAGAGTAGAAGAAAGGAGAAGGAAGCAAGGTTTTTAGAGGATCGTCGTTGAACCTGATACCATGAAAGAATTATATTGCTAATTGATAACTTATTAAGGTTAATAGATAACAAATATGGGCAGGGAATATTTAGATATTCTAAAGAATATTTTCATATTCTAATATTCATGTCAGCCAACCCCAAATCATTTTGGGATTACATACACATTGTAGAGTATGTCGTCTTCCTTTTATTTCCTCTTTTTCCTTCTATCTTTTTTCCCACTATCTCCATCCTCCTCCTAACTTTTCTTCTATTTTTTTCCCACCTCAAAGATGATCTTCTTATTCGCACCAAAAAAAAAAAAAAAAGATGATCATGTTAATCATCCTCTCTCAAATTTTTGATGACTAAAAAATAAAACAGAAACAAATTATGTGACACATGGTAGATTGGTAGATGAGGGATGACTAGTGGGTACAAGGGCCCAGGTTATACTTCCTCTAAAAATAGAAGAAGTCTTCCTCTTTCTCCTTTTAAAGAGGATATCCAAATTGATTCCACATTGAAAAGGACATCTTTTTTAAAAAAAAAAAAGGTGTTAAAAGGATGCATCATCCTTTTCAATATGGATACTCTAAGGCTCTAATGTTGTTGATGTTGTTATTGTTGGGTTTATTATACCAGCTCTATTTGGACTATCGCTGCTACTCCGTAATTGCTAATGCTAAAAACGGCGAACAATGTTGAAAACTTGCTAATCAAGTGACTTTGTCACGGTACATAAATAAATACGGAGTACTCCATAACTAAAAACAATAAGTCTTGCTTGTGACGGGTCGGATCTTGCGACGGATATTTTGTGAGTGAAAATGGGTAGAGGGGACAAGGTGGGCACCCACCCCATGTGCTCCTTCTCTCATCTCCTATGGGTTTTTTGTGAGACAATATGGTACCCGTCTCTTATTTGTGACGGATACCCTCCGTCACAAATAAGAATTTGTGAACTAAAAAATGGTCAGACAAACCAACCAAACGATAAAAGATAAATAAATACGGAGTACTCCATAACTAAAAAATGGTCAGACAAACCAACCAAACGATAAAAGAAAAAAAAAGGATATTCTCTCGTGTACCCCTTAACCTTTTCATTTTCTATGATATACCCCTCTTTTCATGCAAAAGAACTTTGACCGTCAATAACTCTTGGCTACAAATTCAGAATACGATAATTTTTTTTCCACATTGACCGTCTTTAAGAGATCTTCAGTTTGAGAAAAAAAATTCACCGACGTCTCAACTCGTAGTCGGGAATTAAGATCGGTCAAAGTTTATTCGTTAAAAAATGTTTGACCAACCATAACTACCGGCTATGAGTTCAAAATGCGGTGATTTTTTTTTTCAAATTCAAGGCCTTGACGAGATAATTTGTTTGAAAAAAAATTTACCATTTTCGGAACTCGTAACAGAGAATTATTGTCGGTCAAAGTTTTTTTTGTGAAAAACGAGGGGTATACCTTAGAAAACAAGAAAGTTCAGGGGTACACGAGAAAATATCCCAAAAAAACAAAGCGTCTTGCTTGTGACGTACTATATCCGTCACAAGCTGAAGACGGATACTCCTCCTCTCACAATAAAGCAAGTGGGAAGGCAAGTGGGTAGGAAATGGAGCACCCATTAATAATGCCACTTGCTTTTTGTGAAAGGGGCACTATCCGTCTTCAGCTTGTGACGGATAGTGCTCGTCATCAATGAGAATTTGTGAAGAAAAAAAAAAAAAAAAAGAAAGTCAAGGACAAACGGACACGCTTGTGAGTTTGTCACAATGCAAGTACAATGACGAAGCTAGTTGAACTGAGTCACGAGATGTACGTGTTTTTAAATTTGATATACCCGACAACTGCAAATTATCAAGGATTAAAATGGCAAGTTATGTTTAGCTAATTAAAATTGTAACTCAAGTTGAATACTACATCCGATCTCAATTAATTACTCTCTCCGTACCAGACCAATGATAACACTTACCTAATATGCCCGTACCATACCAATGGTAACATTCCTTATTTGGTCCGCAACATTACCAAATTATCCTTATATTCATTTGATATTTACATAAAATGTCACTACATACTTCACCTACCAACTCACAATTAAACTCACAATTACATACCCCACCTATTTTCTTCCCTCTTTACCCCTTCTTTTACCTTCTTTTCTTAAAAACCCTATTTTTTACTACGTTACCATTTGTATGGTACAGAGGGAGTATTTGTTTACGGCATCACAAGGCCAAATAAGTTGGCTAGTTTAATTTTATGGCCATTTTCGACTCAGGTGTCCTAATTTTTCGAGGTGGTTTAATATATAGTTATAGCCTTTCACTACTTGCCTTTCAAGCTTTCATCCGAGAACGAAGGCGAAAGTAGTTGCTCCTCTAATCTCTAGAGACTCACCCCAGTTCTCTTACTGTAAAAAAAAAAAAAAAAAAAAAAAAAAAAAAGAAAAGGAAAAAAACTAGGACAAGGCAAAAAAAATCTGGAAAGAAAGAGATTTAATACTCAACAAACAACAAAATTAGAGATTTAATATATGTCATTTGGATGGATTGAATTATTGACATGTAATACTTTGTAAAGAGCAATAAGTTAGCTTGTAATTCAGTTATTTAAAACCTTATTTAGCATCTAAATTAGTACTCCCTAACTTTAGGGGAAGAAAGTGAACTTATATAACACCCTCTAACTTTTTACTCCATCCATTCCGGTAATTTTTGTGGTGGTTGTTGGTGGATGATAATGTGGCTCATAATAAATATGTATGATCATCAAATTACCTATCAAAATACAAAGCGTCCATCACAAACTTGTGACGTACACTATCCATCGCAAGCTTGTGACGGATATTGCTTCTCTCAGAATAAGACAAGTGGGAGGGCAAGTGGGGGGAAATGGAGCGCCCTATGGATAGTGCCACTTGCATATTGTGAGAGAGGTGTTATCCGTCTTGAGCTTGTGACGGATAGTGCCCGTCTTCAATGAGAATTTGTGATCAAAATATTTTTAATATAGAAAGGTAAAGAAAAGAATAAGACACTAAAAAATGCAATAATTAAGTAAGCAAAGGACCGTGACCGAGGAAGTAATTAATTACTCTTTATAAGATTATAATCAAGGTGTTTCTACATTTTAGCCTAAAATTAAAAGCAGTTATTAGCAATGAAGAAAATTATACCTTAGAGTTGGGGATGGATGCCATCTTATCTATATTAATACAAAAGACAATACTCAATCTTCAGCGCGCCACGTCATTAATGCAACCTTTTTTTTTTTTTTTTTTTCTGGAAATTCATGTTATGGTGGGACCCGTTAGTGTGCAATGTATTTATTTCTTCAGATTTCCGTCTTTTCAAACATGCGATAAATTCCGTCTTGCAACAAATTCTATGAAGTAATATTATGAAAAAATTCTATGAATTAATATTATGAAATAATTTTATACATTCCGTGTAAATAAAATTAATAACATATACGCAGAATGAATTACAAATGGGAGTAAATGAAATTGAATTACATAATTTTTAAAACAAAATTAAATTATAATAAAATTACATAATTATGAGAAGGAATTACATTTATATACGGGATAGAACATAAAACGCAAATGAATTACATACATAATTTTTTAAAACTACATGGTACAATAATTTTTGTTTAAAAAATAATTCTTAACGGAGTATTTACTTGGCGTATAAAATATTCATGTATTTTGGTTATTATTATTGTACCATGCAGCAACAACATAACAACATAATTTTTTAAAACTACATGGTAAAAATATTTTGTTTAAAAAATCAATCACGACGGAGTATTTACTTCGAATATAAAACTCGGCAACTTAACTATCAGCCGCGCACACCGAAAATGGTAGGTGACAATGATAGGCAACCGAGTTTATTTAGTCTTCAACTAGCATTTAAAGCAAATTTTAATTTTTTTTACTCTAAAAAAACAAATAAATTTTAATTTAATTTACAAGTGATTAAAAATTTTGTAATAATTTTTTTTTAATAAATAATTCACAATTGTTGTAATAAATATTTTTTTAATAATAACAACACAATAAGTTAACGGTCGAAAAACTTTAAAATATGTTGTTTTTAGAAATGCAAAAACAAATATACATCCAAAAACATTAATACTGGAAGGATTATACATATAAATTATTGATGTCTAGGGTTCCTAGGGTTCCTGTCTAATTTTCTTCGATTTTCTCCTCTCGCTCGAGGCTTATCTCGTGATTTTATCGCGAGATTCGTTTTCTGGTTTTCGTTTCTTTTCGTTTTTTTTGTTTCTTGTGCAGGTGTCAGATGTCGAACGGATCTAGGGGCCATCACCGGGAAGGGAAGCAACCTATGGGTGGTGACGGTGGTTCTGTGGAATGGGATGACGATGAGGAGGAAACGGCGGAGTTGAACGAGTTGATTCTTGTAGGGAAATTGTGGGCATCTAGGGCAATCAATGTGAAGGCAGCCATCGAGACTATGATCAAATTATGGAATCCATCGAAGGAAATAATGGGAAATGTTGTCGACGCAAAGGAGAAGACGTTCGTTTTCCGGTTTGGGGCAGAACGAGATAAGGCTAGAGTCCTCGAAGGCCAACCATGGCATTTCGAGAAATTCATGTGGTGTTTCAATGAGCCGAATGATTCAGGTAAAATCACGGATGTCCCTTTGTCTCTTTTTCCGATTTGGACGAGGATTTACGATTTGCCAATTGGGGGTAGGACGAGCTTGACAAATGCGCAGAGATTAGGAAATTGTTTGGGTAAATTCGTCGCTTTTGAACATGGTCCTAATGCTGCGCTGGATAGGGCAATTAGGGTTCGTGTGTTATATGATATAAACGTACCTCTGAAAGCTGCTATTCCAGTCCGTATGAAGAATGGTGCAACTGTTAATTTCTCGGTTAAATACGAACGGCTTCCGACATATTGCTATGGGTGTGGTCTCATAGGACATGGGGAGAAAGATTGCGAAGAGGGGCCGTACGAGGAAGATGATCTCAAGTTCGGGGATTGGTTACGAGCGTCGCCTTGGAAAGTAATCAAAACTGTGAAGGAGGGGGTGGGAAAGGCGGCGAGGGATCTACGACCAAAGTTTGAGGCCGAAGCTAGGAAGGAAGTTGATTCGGAGAGTGCAATTGCAGCCATGATAAGTAAATTGCAAGCAATTGCTATCAACCTAAAGCATAAAAAAGCGGAGGCTAGAACGAGATCTGATGGAGAAGGTGCAGGGAAGGGGGGTGAGTCTGAAAGGAGAGAGGTGGGGGATGATACAGGGCGACAGCTTGTCCAATTTAATGAGATTGAGCCTTCTGAGGAAGGGAAGATTACGGACAGGAGAAGCAGTTGGGTTCAAACTATGGAGCTCGACAAAGAGGGGGATGAGATCGTGAGTGGAATAGAAGATGGGGGTGAAGGGAGGAGCAAAGTGACGGGTGGTGTCGAGGGCAGTGGGAGTTGGAGAAGACTATTGCGTGCGGAGGGAGAGGAGAAGGACAACGGGGGGGAGCAGCTTGGGCAGGGGCTTGGGGAGAAACGAGGTAGGGAAGATAACTCTTGTGGTGTAGGGCAGAAGAAGAGGATGAAAGTTACGATAGACGGGGGCGTCTTAATACCTGAGGCGGAGGTTGACAGTGGTCAACCCCGCCAGGCCCAATGAATATCTTAAGCCTAAACTGTCGGGGCTTGGGCCACCCCGACACGGTTCTTGCGCTCCGTACCTTGGTACGGAAGGAGGCCCCGGCCGTTGTGTTTTTGTGCGAAACGAAACTCAGTGGTCGTGAGATGAGGAGGGTGAGGGAGAGGATAGATGGGTATCACGGTCTGGAGGTGGATAGTGCAGGGAGAGCTGGCGGGTTAGCTTTGTTGTGGAAGAAAGAAGTCGATTGTACGTTTAAATCATCGTCTTTACATCACTTGGACTGTGAAATCCGAAGTGAAGGAGGGGGTT